>NW_024883692.1:0-60642 GCF_019059575.1 Amphibalanus amphitrite
TTTGACCCAAGCCTTGTACGAGCTTATTTTTACCGGCATCGTGTTCCTCTCGTCAAGACGCATCGAATGAACTATAACTTGACCTTGAAAGGTCAACTTGAAATTGACCTCAGGTCAAGGTCATGACCTGACCGGAAAGGGTCATGTTGCATATCAGTCGATCCGTATCTTCGAACTGAACACATCTAAGGCGTTTTCATCGCTCTAGCATGCCTCTATCAAAGTGATTTGCGAAAACTGTTAGATACCATTCGTGACCTAAGATGACCTCAGGGCATAAACAGGGTCACGGACACCATTTTCATGTTCAGTGTGTCTAAACCACTTGTAATTAGGTGTTTGGGAGTGTTATAATGTCTTTCGTCCAAAAGAAGCGCATTTCAATTTTCTCCCATTGACTTATAATGGGGAGGTCGCAAAATTGACCTGACCTTAGGTCATCGATATCAAATTCTGAGATATACATTTTGTACATGCTCTTGCTCTTAGCACTCGCTGAAAGTTTCAAAGCGATCGGTCACTCGGTGTAGCTATGACAGACATTGAAACTTTTTATGAGGTGAGGTCACTTCAAGTGACCTGGTGACCTGACCTTGAATGACCTTGGTCTGAAATTTTCACAACATGTGTAGAATTGATGTATGATAAGGTGTACCAAAACGGCGGCGCTCCGCGCCGCCGTTTTTGAGATATTCACGAAAAACCACAAGGGGGGGGGAGTGTTCAAACACCCCCCCAGCAGGGCGCGGGTTAAAGAGAAGCTTACCTGCGAAGGGGCCCGTTTGCAAGGGGGCCATCTGCGAGGGGGGCCATCGGACCCACTGTGCCCCTCCCATCGAAAGGCTCTGGCTACGCCCCTGATCTGTCATTGCTACGCGCACTTCCATTATTTAATAGTCAACCCTAGTAGTATAAAACAGACCTAGGCTAAGTCCGGAAAGAAGGGAAGATCCTTATTCCTTCCTCGCTATACAATGTTGAGGGGACGCCGCCCCCTCGGCTCTGAAGCTAAGGGGGGAGTGTCGCTGCTGCCCCCATGTTCTTTGGTATATGAATGAAGCATTAGCCCTTTCCACGCCGTGCGAGATGAACATTTTGTCGTTTTTAAACCCCACCCCCTCCCAAAAATATTACAATCTCACCCCTACCTCCGCGCCGGATTGGACCGGCGCTCTCTCCTGGGTCTCTCCAGGCGGTCGCTTCCATGGCTCAAAACGCTATTGACAGGCGACAGCACCCTCCTCTATCCCCCTCCCCTCCCCTCATCGACCGCTGAAAACAATAAGTGCATTGGAAAAAATGTCATGAATGATTAGAGCGGTCAGGCGATGTCTTCCTACATCTCCCACTGGATCCTAGCTTACACCGTAATTTATTTGACAAACGGATACCCTACGGGCTATTGTAAATCACGAAATTTCTGTCATTTGCCGTTTCAGAGTCGAGTTAATTGCCAATTGTCAGAGGCCGAGCAGCGCGCCAGTTTGTGCTGCAATGGCCGCACGCCGAGTCCAGTGGCACACCGGCACGCAACGTGGCGCGCCGGCTCCCGGCGACTGACGGCACAGAGGCTGGCAACGACACCGAGCACCGAGCACCGAGCACCGAGCACCGAGCACCGGCTCCACCTTTGGAGGAGAACAGTAGTCGGATCGCATTAGCCGCTCGTTTGCAGTCTTTTACATTTAAAGTGACCATCCCACCTTAACATTAGTTTTGAGTTGAGATAGCCAAAATGGGGTCCCTTGCTTGCACTGACCGGTTTGAGCACTCACAAGATCGAGAAATGCCTCAAATCGAAAATATCTAATTTCAAAGTTGCAGCACTTGGATTCAGAGGGGCTGATGCATTAGGATGCCCCCTCTGAATGTGTGACGTCAGCGCAGATCAAACGATTTTAAATCTTTTACTAAAACGTTTGGTAGCATGCGGTGGTATATGCTGCTTTGCGCGCAACAAGTGCTGCACTTTCAAGTAAAGTCGATAGGAACAGCGGAGATCCCAAAAAGTAATAAAAGTAAAAGTGTAATATCTTGAAAACCGGTTATTATTTTTCGATGAAATTTGGTAGATATTCGTTTTCGGTCTTTCTTAAGTCGATCAGGGGTCCATTTAGGAACATCAAGGTCCATCAGGGGACTGAAAAGAGGTTATTCAGGGGTCATGGGCATGGCAGGCCTTCGAGAGGACGACATTGTTTCCAACAGGTGCACTCGGCGGATGCCGTGGGCTTCTCGGTAGCCAAGTTCGGCATTTCAATGACCTCTTTAAACCCATGAGAAGGCTTTGTAGACCAATTAGCGGCTGGTGTTGGCTTATCGGGGGCCATCGTTAGTCCATCAGGGCACAGCATATGGCCACCAGAGGTAATTGGGAGCCCACGTCGAAATCTGGTAGCCCTTCAACAGCCCCTATTTGATCTACATTGGCCCATAATGCCCCTATGATAGGCCTACCCAGACCCCTTGTGAGCGTACCCGGCCTCTGATGAGCCGATACCGAATCCTAATGGCATGCCTTTTGGCCTCGGTCAATGTTACAGCGGTAATATAAAACAAAATAATGATTTTATGGTAAGTAGGGGAGAGTGGGGAAAGATGCCCAGGGGTTTGTTATGTCATATATTATTCGAAAATGACCATCGGAAAGCAAATAGTTGTAGTTTCAACGGAAGCCGACATCATTTTCTCCATAAAATATCACTCTTTCGTGCTTGAAATATGATAATTTTTTGCTATTAAGCAATTTCTCGAAGAGCTGAAAGGGGGCATCTTATCCCAAATGGTGGGAAAGACGCCCCCTGGCGTTGGGTAAGATGTCCCCCTGCACTATAAGTGGCATAAATGGGCACGTGAATTGCCTGAACGAATCAGTAGTCCCTTCGAGCCAGCAGTAAACACTAAACGCCATCGTAAGGGCTCTGATAACCAGGGGACGGTTATACCAGGGGCTTCACGGGTAACTAAGGGCCTTGATGTGACTGCAGGGGCCCTTCATATAACCAGGTACTCCCGGGGTAAACATGGGCCCTTCAGGTGACCAAGGTTTCTTCAGACCACTGGCCAGGGGTCACCCAGGGGATCAGGGGCCCCTCAGGTAGCTAGGGGCCCTTTAGATAACTAGGGGCCCCTCAGGTAACCAGGGACCCCTCAGATAACCAGGGGTCCCTCATATAACAAGAGGCCCCACTGGTAACCAGGGGCCTCTCAGAAAATCAGGGGCTCTCAGGCAATCACGAGTCCCTTAGGTAATCAGGGGCCCCCAGGTAAGCACTCAGGAAACCAGGGGCCCTCAGGTAACCATGGGGCCCTCAGATAACAAGGGCCACTCAGGTTACCAGGGCCCCCGTAGCCAGGGGCCCCTCAGGTAACCCGGAGTCCTTCAGATAACCAGGGACCAATCAGGTAGCCAGGGTCCCCTCAGATAACCAGGGGCCCCTCAGATAACCATGGGCCCCTCAGATAACCAGGGGCCACTCAGGTAACCAGGGGCCCCTCAGCTAATCAGGGACCCCTCAGGTGACCAGGGGGACCCTCAGGTAACCAGGGCGCCCCTCAGGGCCCCCATGGCCCCCATTGGGTACGTCACTGCACTCAAGTGACCCAAAGGGCCCACTTGCATGTTTGATGCCAAAGGGGGAGGCCATGGCCTCTTGGCCTCCCCCCTGGATACGCCACTGGGCCTCGGCTAGACCGCCAGTGTCAGGGGCCTATTCTGACTAGTGTGGATGGAGGGGCCTCCCAGACCACCAGTATCAGACCTCTGACTAGTGTGGATATTGGGGCCTCCTCAGATCCACTAGGGCCTCTCAGGCCATCAGTCTCAAGGGCTTCGACTGACAAGTATGAACAGAGGGCCTCCTTGGATCCATCACGGCCCTTTGGAGCCCGTGCGTGGGATTCGTGGAACTTATTTTTACCGAGTTTGTTTATTCTGGAAGGTGACGACGTCCTCTCAAATCGAGACGAGGGGCCTCGAGTAAAAAGTGGGTGGGCCAAAACACATGGTTGCCCCCCCCACCTCGAAGGGCGTCGTTTTGTATAGGCCTGGTAGGGCCCGAGCCCTACCAATGTTTATATGGGCCCAACTAATGTTCCGTGAGCCCTACCAATATTTTGTCATATATCACTCGATGAAAAGGGCAGTTATGAACCGTTCGTTTCTTGATCGAACTAAAGCTTCACGGAAAAAAACGAGCGTGTCCTCTGACACCAATGCCTCCATAAATGCACGTTTTGTGCATTGGGTTTGGTGGAAGGTACCTAGATTTCCAAAGAAAGTTTTTTATGTTTGATTTTTTGATTGCAATTTCAATTACTAAAGCGGAAAAAAAGTGGCCGAAATACGATGAGAAAGGCAAATTTGGGCGGGTATTCTACCTTCGTTAGCACGTCATAAATGGCCGTCCGCCGTTTTTGGGCCCTACCAATCATTTTCGGAAAACGACACCCCTGATCCTGTCAGTTTGAAAGCTATGGGTCACACCATTTTATGATAGCCTTAGCATATAGTGATGCAATTTTACATATACCCTACCGAACTAAAGTGTCCTACGAAATAGGAAAAGATTGAATATAAAGGACATATAACAGTCTTTGAAAAAAGCAATTTTTGCCAAAATGATCAAAATTCAATTTCCAAATGCATGGCGTTTAAAACATTATCTCTAGCGTTACCAATTTTCTTCAATTTCTTTGCAACTAAAACTGTCTCAAATAGCCCCACCCTATGGGCTGGGGCTATTTGAGATGATGGGCTTATTACGTCTCCACTCCGCACTGCCTCACACAGGCTGGCTCGTGGAGACAAGTTTATTGCTGAGGCAATCTGGGCTCATACACGAACACTAGTCTGTGCTGACCGCGACGCGACGACCACCGCACACGGCGCACACGACGCACGACCGCACCCGACACGCGCGCCAGACCGACTCTCTCGAGCCGCCGCGTCTGCGTGCCGGCGCCGCCAGTGGCGTCGCCAGCTCCCGGGCGGAGGGGGACAATTCGCGATACCACACCCTGCCGCCCTTTAAACGAACATATTCCCAGGCGCACGAAACAATGGCATGAGCACAAAGCATCATTGTTTAGGCGCGCGCCTTCAGGGTTACCTCACCCCTTTACGTGAAACAATCACCTTTCAATCACAATCACAATCACAATCACAGATCCAATCACATTTCAAATATCGGCGATCAGACGCCGATAAGCCGCCTCGGGCCCTCCGACGCCGGGCGGAACGGCACTGCGGAGCGCCCAGTGTGCGCGCCGCGCTCACGTTCAAGAGGCCCCACTGCACTGACCTCACCGGCGCAGCCGCCGCCGCCGCCGCCGGGGTCACCGGCGTCGCTAGCGCCGCCGCCACCGCGGTCACCCACGGCACCACTGAGGCCACCGGCGCAGCCGGCTCCTCCCAGGTCACTCGCCTGACCGTCGCCCCCGCTGGGGTCACCGGCCTGACCGTCACCGAGGTTATCGGCGTGGCTGACGTCGCCGCCGCCGCCGCCGTCACCGAGTGCACCACTGAGGTCACCTCCGCTGTCACCGGCACCGACACGACCTCCACTGAGGTCAACGCCACTGATGCACCCTCCGATGGGGTCACTGGCACTGCCGGCGCGGCCGCCGTCACCGCGGCCATCAGCGCGATCATCGCCGACGGGCCGTTTGGCGTCGCCGCCGGTGTACCCGTCGCTGAACCCTGCTCGTCGGACGTCGCCGACGGTCGCCGCTCTGACACTGCCGATCCCGTCTCCGCCACCGAAGCTTCTGGCACGAGCGTCTCCGACGGGCCGCCCGGCACCGCCGCCTCCGCCGACGTACCCGTGTCCGCTCCCTCCGCCGGCGCCCCGGCGCCCACCGGCTCCATCGGCATCCCGGCGTCCGCCGGCTCCATCGGCGTCCTGGCGCCCGCCGGCTCCTGCAGCATCAGCATCCCGGCGCCCACCGGCTCCTTTAGTGTCACGGCGCCCTCTGACTCCGTCGGCGCCGCTCACTTCACGGTCCTCGCTGCCCTGAAGCAGCGACCGCCAGTCGAGGCGCATGTCGCGCAACCAGTCCCGTCCTATCAGCGGTTGGTGTCCGAGTCGGTCGCTGACTACGACACTCAGCCGCCTCCGCTGGCCGCCGAACTCCGCCTCTACGGTCGCCTCGCCGCGGACCGGCACCGTCTGGCCCGTAAACGAGCGCAGCTGCACCGTTGATGGTCGCAGCTTCAGCCCCGGGATGCTGCCGTCCGCCACGATCGAGACTGGCGACCCGGTGTCTGCCATCATCTCTGTTGGCCGGCCGTTGACCGTCACCGTGACCAGTGGCAGCCGGTCCTGACGCTGTGTCCTCCGCTGCGCCACGGACGTCACGGCGTCCACAGACGTCACCTGACCGCATCCGGGGCAGTCACGCTTCAAGTGTCCTGAGTCGCCGCGCCTGAAGCACCGGCGCGTTCCGCCCCTCCGGCGCGGTCCGCCGCGTCGGCTGTCCAGCCGACCGCCGTTTGCTGAGCCGGGCTGTCGGAAGAATCCGCTCTTCTGCGCCGCTCCTGCCGCCAGATGCACGGCGCAGACCTGCCAGTCGGCCTGGTCGCTGTCCTGGATCAACTTGACAGCCCGTCGTTTGCTGCAGTCCCGTTGCAGGTGTCCGCGCTCTCCACACCGGTAGCAGCGCGGCGCGCCGGCCCGCCGTGGCCGCGCACCAGCCTGCCGTGGCCGCGCACCGGCCTGCCGGGGCCGCGCGCCGGCCTGCTGCGACTGCGCGCTGGGACAGTGGTCCCTCCAGTGGCCCAGCTCGCCACACTGGAAACAGCGCTGCTCCCCTCGGCTGGGTTGTCCGAGCGCCTGCACCTGCTGCTCCTCCTGAGGTACGGCCAGCTGGCCGTCCTGCCGCACCTCACGGAGCAGGCGGTCGGTCCGCTCCACATTGTGGACTATGTTGACGACGTCTTGGAGGCTGAGCGGCTCCTGCGCCTCCACGGCCCGCTGCAGCACTCGCTCTTGCAGGCGAGGCGTGCAGCCCGCGATGACCTGGTCCCGCAGGGCCGCGCTGACCTGCTCGGGCGGGAACTGGCACCGAGCTGCCGCGAGGCGCAGACGGGACAGGAACGCGTCAAACAGCTCGCCTTCCACCATGCGCAACCGCTGAAACGCGAGTCGATCAGCGATGACGTTGCGCTGCGGCGCCAGGTAGCTTCGGAGTTTAGCTACACACGTCGCATAGCAGCCGGTCACTCCAGTTGTCGGCTCCGGGAGCGTGCCGTACACCTCCTGCACTTCGGGTCCGAGCAGGTGCAACAGAATCGCCGTCTTCCTCTCGTCCCCAGTGACGTCCAGGGCCGCCATGTACAGATCCACGCTGTTGAGCCATCGAGGAAAATCCGTCCCCGGCTGGTACGGCCCCACCGCCGGCAGACTCAGTCCAGCCGCCGCCATCCCGTCCGCCGTTGACGTCCACTCGTGGTCCCCTCAAGCCTCCTCACGCCGCGGCCGCCGCCGCGCGACTGAACCGTCAGCTGGCGCCAGGGGCGGATCCAGGAAAACTCCAAGGGGAGGGTCATGAATCGAAGTGGTGCCCCTACCTATACCCAAAATTAAAAACTCAACGGATTTCGTCCACTTCATTTTGGTGGTGCCCCCATTTTCAGTTTTTTCTTTTTCTTTTTTTATTTTTAGTCAGTATCTTAACTCTTAGCCACAACCACATTTACCAATTGTAAGCAAGTATATATGAATGTGCTATGTGCATAGATGCTATGTGTATATATGTTGTGGACGCTGAGTAGTGAGTACTTACCAGGAACGTTATCAGGTAAGCAAATCGTTGTCAGTCCGACGAACTTGACCCTGGCGTCTAAAGGGTCTGTCCTTGACACTTCAGGCTTGTCAGGGGCACCAAAGTCCTTCCAGGGACACCACAAACCTTTCAGGGGCACCTACGGCCTTGTAGGGGCGCCACAGGCCCGCCAGGGGCACCACAGGCCTGCCAGGAAGTAGGGGCACCACAGGTCTAGCAAGTATACACGACAGGCCTGTCAGGGGCACAACGGACCTGTTGGGCCCATGAGCACCCCTAGGGGCAGGGGCACCACAGTCCTTCCAGGGGCACCGCAGGCCTGTGAGGGGCACCAGCGGCCTAGCAGGGGCACCAGTCAACACAGGCCTGCCAGGGGCACCACAGACCTGCAAGGGGTACCAGAGGTCTGCCAGGAGCACCACCGACCTCGCAGGGGTAACTTGGGCCTGTCAGGGGCCAGGGGCACCACGGGCCTGTCGAGAGGCACTTCAGGCTTTTCAGGGGCACCATAGTCCTCTCCGGGCGCAGGGGTAGCAGGGGCACCAGAGGCCTGCCAGGGGCACTACAGGCCTAGTAAGGGCACCACTGGTCTATCAGGGGCACCACGAGCCTGTCATAGCCAGGCATCTCAGGCTTGTCAAGGCCCAGGGGCACCACAGGTCTGTGAGGGGCACCAGCGACCTAGCAGGGGCACCAGTCAACACAGGTCTGCCAGTGGCGCCACAGACCTGCCAGGGGCACCACAGACCTGCCAGGGGCACCAGAGGTCTGCCAGGGGCACCACCGGCCTCGCAGGGGCACCTTGGGCCTGTCAGGGGCACCACGGGCCTGCCGAGGGGCACTTCAGACTTTTCAGGGGCACCAGTCCTCTCCGGGCGCAGGGGTACCAGCGGCCTAGCAAGGGCACCAGAGGCCTGCCAGGGGCACCAGCGGCCTAGCAAGGGCACCAGAGGCCTGCCAGGGGCACCACAGGCCTAACAAGGGCACCGCGGGCCTGTCAGGGGCACCTCAGGCTTGTCAGGGCCCAGGGACACCACAGTCCTTCCAAGGGCACCGCAAGCCTGTCAGGGGCACCAGAGGCCTGCCAGGGGCACCACAGGCCTAGCAAGGGCACCACTGGCCTGTCAGGGGCACCTCAGGCTTGTCAGGGCCCAGGGGCACCACAGTCCTTCCAGGGGCATTACAAGCCTGTCAGGGGCACCAGAGGCCTAGCAAGGGCACCACAGGCCTGCCATGGACACCACAGGCCTGCCAGGGGCACCACCGCCCTTGCAGGGGCGCCTCAGGCCTGTCAGGGGCACCACGTGCCTACCGGGGACACTTCAGGCTTGTCAAGGGCGTTACAGTCCTGTCAGGGCCCAGGGGCACCAGGCCCGTGGTGTCCCTGCTATGCCTGTGGTGCCCCTGGCGGTCCTGTGGTGCCCCTGTCAGGACTGTGATACCCCTGATAGGCCGGTGGTGCCCCTGGCAGGTCTTTGGGCCCCCGGGCCTCAAGGGGGGGGGGCCATGACCCATGTGACCCCCCCTTGGATCCGCCCCTGGCTGGCGCCGGCCAAGGTCACTCAGCAGTGACTCGGGCTCCCTGCCGCCCGTCCCTGGCACCGCCGCTGCGTTTCCCGCGCTTTCCACTCCGGGGGAGTCACGTGACCGCGACGTCACCGAGACACGTGACCACGCGCCTGCGCACTCGACCAGCGCACCCGTCCGAAAATGGCCGCCGAGGCCCAAACACTCGGACAGCGCTGAACACAGGGGGGACTCAACACAAGCCCACGCCCCCGTCAGTCGCAGGACACGCAGTTTACTGCCGCTTACCAGTCTCCGCGGCTCCGTCGCAGTCCACACGCGGTCCACAACTGCACAGTACAGCGTTCGGATCGGAGTCGCCCACGGCCTCCTCAGCGAGTTCGAAATCCTTGTCGCCAGGTATTACGTCTCCACTCCGCACTGCCTCACACAGGCTGGCTCGTGGAGACAAGTTTATTGCTGAGGCAATCTGGGCTCATACACGAACACTAGTCTGTGCTGACCGCGACGCGACGACCACCGCACACGGCGCACACGACGCACGACCGCACCCGACACGCGCGCCAGACCGACTCTCTCGAGCCGCCGCGTCTGCGTGCCGGCGCCGCCAGTGGCGTCGCCAGCTCCCGGGCGGAGGGGGACAATTCGCGATACCACAGGGCTATCTCAAATAGCCCCACCCTACGGGGCTATTTGAGACATGCTTTAACATAAAAAATAACCTTAATCATTATTACTAGCTGAACCAAAATGCACCAATCTGAAAGAGCTCACAGAGGACTACATTTTTGCAATTTACATGCTATAAGAAATATGAAGCGTCTCAAAGGGAGAGGCCAAAAACTGCAAAATCCGTTTCAAATAGCCCCACGTTACGGTACTATTTTAGACTCGCAAGCGACTCTGGAATCATTTATCGAAAGATCGTGTTTGAAGAATCCGGTAAGTCTGAAACCTGCACAGAACGACTTCTAAAATTCGAATTGTGCAATCTTATAAAAATGAAATAGGTGATAGTTTCCCTTTATGAGACCTTGACTTTTGCCCCCTGATTTATCAGCTCCCAGGGCTTGCCGAGCTTATATTTTATGCTTATCTTGATCAGCATCTTAACTTGTATCCGCTTGAAAACTTTGAGGAAATTCTAAGTGGTCCGCCCTGGATGACCTTGACCTTTGACCCTTTGTATCTCAGCTTCCAAGGCTTGCCGAGCTTAGATTTCATGCTCATCATGATCAGCATATAAATTTGTACCTGTGTGCAAAATTTGAGGCAATTCGAAGGGGTTCGCTCTGAATGACCTTGAACTTTGACCCCCTAATATCACAGCCCACAGGGTTTACCGAGCTTAGATAATTAAGAAGCGCAGTGGAAACTGGAAGGGGGCGGATTTCGCCCACCCCTCCTGTTTTTCGCCAATAACTCGCGCTGCAAACATAGTATTAATTTGAAATTTTGGCCATAGGCGCGGGAGCCGGGGGGGCAGTGGGGGCAGCTTGCCCCCCCCAACTCTGGGGCCGTGGGGGCGGTGCCCCCACAGCTTTGAGACGGAATACCACACTTGTTTTGCAAATGTTTTCTTTTTTGTTGAAAAAGCCGAGGGGTGAAAAATAAGTGGCCTAAAACCGGTGAGAAAACTAGATTTGGGGGTACCCTAGGTTAATCTCTATTATGGTGTGCCCCCCCAGTCGGAGAGTAGTTCCCGCGCCCCTGATTTTGGCTACCTGTCCAGAACTGAATTGCAGATCTTCTCGTGCAAGAAATAAGAAAATCAGTTCACAACTTTTCTAGTAATAGCGGTGTAAAGTCAAACATCTCGCCGCCGCGGCAGTGCGGCGCGGCGGCGCGGCGCGCGGCGGCCGGCGCTAGCCGTTACGCGCCGCCTGAAGGGGCGGACAGGGAAGACTGAGCCGGGGCGGGACGGTTCCGTCTTTAGGTACATCGCGCTCTTTACCACTGATTATATTCGATTCGTGTCAGATTTTGTGAGAAGGCTGAGAAATGTACAGGCAATCATATGATCAAGAATTTTGAAAATCGCCCGATAACTTGAGCTATGAGTGTGTAAACACAAAATTGTGATTGCCGCGTTTCCCGCGTCGGCCGATCCGGCTTCAGTCGGCGACATCTTACCCCTAGCAGGCTTCTAACTGCCATATTTGTTGTTGAATTAATTAAAAATTCACCATACATTCTCACAAACATATGTCCTTTCGTAAAGTGAAAGAAAAAAGAAAATCGGCCGGTAACTTTTTGAGTTATCGGCGTGTAAACGCAAAAAAGTCGCTCATATGGCAAAATTTGACTACATTTGACCTCATTTGACCTTGAAGATATTGACCTAGGGTCATGAAATTCATACGCAACAGAGCTCCCCAGGGCCCACACCTACCCTCCAAATTTCGTCTTTCTTGCCCCAGTGGGAGCTATCTTAGGGGGGGGGGGGCGACATCCGCCCCCCCTTCCACTGGGCGTAGTACTCGAAACCCTCCCACTGCGCGTGTTAAGCATAATGACCAGTGCATCTAGATGTATCAACTCACAGAATTTCATTAAAATCTGAGGGGTCCGCTGCGAGTGGGTCACGTGACCGCCACGTGGCTGCAACATTTGACCTGCCCTATCTCCGAAGTGAGGGCTTGCCGAGCTAAGTTTATGGACAAGAGACTGAGGAGGTCAATGCCTATCTGCATTAATTTTTTTAAGGAATTTGAAAAGGTCCGCCACCAATGACCTTGAACTTTGACCCGTCATATATCCGTAAGTAAGGCTTGCCGAGATTACATTTTGTGCTTATCGTACTCAGCAGGTCAGATCTATCATTAGAGTGATTTTCAGCCAGACCGAAGGGGTCCTCTGAATGACGCTTGTTCAAACTGATGCCGAAACGGTTATAACGATTGGCCATCGAACAACGCAAAAAGGCGCATTGTTGTAGCGTCACGGCGGTAGCGACACGACGTTCTTGCTGGACGCACTGCGCTGAATCTCTGAGCTGCCGCGCCCTTCCAAATGTGATGAGCAGGCAACAGGCCAGTGTGTCTCACTGCATATATTATGAATCTGTTGGGCGTTGGCAGAGGCGCTGGGAGCCCCGCCGTCACAGCCTCTGTCTCATTGGCTCCCTAGGGCCGGCCGGCCGCGACACTGGACCGAGCCGGCCCCGACACTGGACTGCGCCGGCTCAGACACGCGCACTAGCGCGGGCGCCTATAGCGGAGCTCGGGCGCAGCGGCCGAGCGGCGCCGACCGGTCCGCGGCGGCACAACAGCACGCAGGTGGAGACAGCGCTATGATGCACAACGCTCGGCTTACAAAATGAGATTACAATAGACGCGTTTATGGACAAGAAGAGGCATACAAACTGGCTTCAAAACAACCCGCTCTACCATTCATAATTGCATGATGCATTCGGATATCAAATTGCTCCGCCAATAACTGCAACATGGCGATGAAAATATATGTTTGACACAGTATATACGTAACGATACAGGCAAAGCATACCTATCCACAAATTCTACAAGTACGCTGAGCCGCAGCCGTGGCGCTCGGCTGAAGTGTGGGTGCCGTGCGTCTCTCGGCAGTCACCGAGTGGGTGGACTCGTGCCGACGGATCTGCTGACAGGGGTCGGCTCGGCTGCGCGCCGCGCCGCCGCTCGCTCCACTGGGGGCGGCGGCCGCTCACAGCGGCGGCGCCGGCGGCGGCGGCACCGCGTGCGCGTGCGCCGCCTGCTTGTTGGAGCGCAGCCGGTCCAGTCCGTGCTTGGAGCGCGCGCCGGCGGCGGCGGCTGCCGGCTCGTCGTCGTCGCTGGTGCAGCCGAAGGCGGCTGCCGGCCGGCGCGCGGTGGCCTGCATCAGCTCGGCGTCCGGCGAGTCGCACGCCTCGTACAGCATAATGTTCAGCGTCTCCTCGTAGATGCGCGCCTCGTGGCACTCCACCTGCGCGCACGGTCAGACGGGTCACTGGGTCAGACGGGTCACAGTGTCACAGGGTCACAGTGTCACAGTGTCACATTGTCACAGTGTCACAGTGTCAGACGGGTCACATTGTCACAGTGTCAGACGGGTCAGTGTCAGTGTCGGGTCACTGGGTCAGAAGGGTCATTGGGTTCACATGACAAGTTAGCTCCAGTCGATTCAACATATGAATGGAGTTTTCTTGAGTCGATTTAACCTTGGACTCAAACTGCTTATACGTGTACATAGGGGAGACCGGGGCAAAGCGGCCACCCTAATGTCTGTTTCTAAGCCGACGCTTCATTTTCAAACTTGGGAAGATTCTTCATTAAATTGCCTTTCATTTTAACTTCTTTTTATTTCTAAAGGCGTTCACGTTTAGGAGATATTGGCAATACTTTACACCTATGCATTTTGGCCACTTTGCTCCACCCCGCGGGGCAAAGTGGACACCAGCGATTTATTTGCCCCGACATGAGCAATAGGATAGTTGCCTCATACACGACTAGACTTGTTGAAGCTTGATTTAAACGAGGATGGATGTTTATTTTGTCATCCTCCCATCTTAGTTAAACAATGCAAGGGCATATTAGAAAAAAAAAACAGTGCATTTTTTTTAACTGATGTAACCGAAAAATTGCCGAAATAAACGCATGACGATAGATTTAAATATTAATAACGTTTTTTGTCCAGATGGAAACAACTTATGGCCAACTGTGGGCTGGCCACTTTGCCCCGTCCACTTTGGCCCGCGCATACCGTCCGAGACAAAAATATTTCAGCTCAGCTATTAGAGGGGGCATAAAGCATTAAAATTGGTAGAAGATAGGTACGATAACCAAACAATGCATGAACGAGATCGCTTAAATAAAATTCCACACGGTTGTGGAATAAAATAACATTTAAAAATAGTAAAAATAGAAAGACACCAGGGAAGAAATACTTTTCCGTGTATCACAGAACAGTGGCGATGGGCCGGAAACCACAGCTTATCCGAACGACCATGAAGCGAACTATAATTGGCAACCAATAACTGGTGTTGACATCAGTTGTGAAACTGAAAGCTTCAAATACGGGGTGGCCGCTGTGCCCCGGGTGGCCACTGTGCCCCGTTCTCCCCTATGTGAATCAAATCGACTTATGACTCATTCAGCTTTCAAAGCATTTGATTCGATCCGACTCATGACTCAAAGTAAAATGAATGATTCTCAAATCGACTCATGATTTGACTTGTATAGTCGTACAAAGTGTGGAAAGAAATTACGCGAATACACTGTTCTCGTAACAATAAAAAAACGATGGTGACATGACAACTTCATCGTTTACTATATCCTCATCTCAGTGGCGGCGGAACACCTTCAAGGGAGGGGGGGGGGAGGGCACTGCCGACTTTTGGTCCCATTCTTTCCATGCAACGCCCATAGGGCTAATGTTAAAATGCCAAAATCAAAGGGGGGCACGGTGGCACGGTGTCCCGGTGCCCCCCCCCCCCTCCCCCTGTTTCGCCGCCTATGCCTCATCTGTGTGCGATACACTGATTAAGTGTTCCAGCACAATTGACATCAGGATCTAAAGCAATGCTGATGAAAGCTTAGCCCACGCCTTCTCGAGCTGTCTGGTGAGGCAAGCGGTGCTGGTGGCTCCTAGCAGATCTCTGACGTTATCCTGACGAATCATCCATATATTTTTGATCGAATTAAGCTCTGGGCTATTCCCAGATACGACATTGTATGCTCAGAAGGACAGGTTCCCACAGCACCAGTCTTTCGTCCTTTGGCGGTGTGAGGAAGGACTTCAGCAATCATGAAGAAGATTTTCTTTGCGTCGGGCACAAAAATGACATTAATCATCTGGCCGGTTTTCCCCATCGGTGGACTAGACTAGAGACTAGAGAGACTCGTCTGCAATGATGCTCCACTGGTTGCACCCTTTATTGTTGGTTACCTTTTGTCGCGCTATGTACAATTTTGACTCAGCAGCCGGGCGCTGATAAGCCCTTGGTGTGCACCTTTGCCGGATGGTGGACGGCTGAGACGGGCGGGACATCGGATGCATCAGCAGCCTCCACGCAGTTGTTATGCCGTTTTGACGGAAGAAACAGCACAAAAGATGTCTCACCCAACCACAACACCAGCTGCCGGTCCTCCTATGTCCAGGTTTGGCGCTCTTTGGAAAACTTCATGCGGCAATCCTACTGCTATTTCGTGAATGTTGGTCATATCGAGGGTTTGTACAGTTAAATTTTCGAATTTGAATTGATATATGTGCGATTCGTGAGATGTTACATCGGGTACCCGGCCGCAGTAAGCCATTTAGCTGGTTTTGGGTCGACTGCCGCCGTTTTGTCACCGACTTGGCGCCCAGCCAGTCGGTGACCCGGTCCCGGTGAACCCTGTTCGCCGAGGGTTTGCTGCGGCAGACAGAGGCAGCTTTTTAACCGGCGCCGGGCCGGTGCTCGAAGCGAACCGCGCCGGGCCCGGGAGGGTGGAACACCCCGTCGGGTGAGACTAAATGCTTACTTCGAAATCTAAGCTGTGTTGCGGCATTGGCGGTTATGTGCGGCGTGTATGCCGCATGATTAGTAAGCGGCGACCACTAAATTAAAGGCTTAAACGCTCCAACCTGTTTTCAATGAATAACACTGCATACCAAAAATGTCAATCGCTCTCGTCATAAGATATTTAGATTTCAATAACTAATTTATCTGCATCATCATTTTGAACCAAATTAATGCTTTCAACTTAGTACTCACTCATTCCTTCCTTCGTTGGCTCCAAACAGTATACTTCCGATTGTCTGGAAATCGTATGCCAAATCCCGCACCTGTACATATACGATTGGTGCATATAAAGGCCGATGTAAGAATTTCAACAGGCTCTCGCATGCGATTTCCTGGCTACCCAAAAAGTCTGTTTCAGTCATGCTATCAAAACATGGCATGTCAGCCCTATCACCAGCTTGTAGTGCCCCTGACCGTCACAGACTCCCTTCCCTCCTTAAAAGCCTAGTTTCCCTCCATCATCTCTACTAGATTTAGGTGATGCTCCGACAAATTCACAAACAAGACCGAACTTGTTCGGAGTTCGGACTGTGAGTTAACCCTCGCCCTTTAGGGGGGGGGGGGGGGTCGAACGGACTCCCCTCGGTTTTTCGCAAATAACTCGCGTAAAAAGCGGCCGATCACGACGTAACTTTTAGTACTCTCGCGTTGATCAATTTTACACCTACCCTCAAAATTTCATGACCCTGACGCAAATAACCTTTGACCTGTGACCTACTTTTCGAGACCATGTTTGGCCGGAACCGCGATTCAGCGTATGTCGGCTCGCATTAGCAGCGCGTTTGCAGTCTTTTCGTGGTTTCAACTTTCAAGCGTTCAAACATGTGATATGATGTTGCCCCCATGCATTAGGGTGGGTGTCAAGGTCACCTGAAGGTCAGGTCAGGTCATTGACCTTTGGTGACCTCGGTTCACTTTTTCGAGTTTGACATGTTTCTAGGCCAGTTTTTTTTTCGAGCTGAATTCGAATTAAGCAGCCACATGAACGTTTACAAAGTAGTTTTGGTGCCTTCGTAACATGTTACGAGGCTGTCAGAGGCGGTTGACACCTACTACAAATACCCGGCAGGACCTCTACTGGTTGACCTGACCTGACCTAACCCGACCTGGCCTAAATGAATGAAGACATCATCTGTGATCAAAACTAGCATGATATTCGTGATCAGCACCCCGAAAAACCCAATAGCAGCCACACTACGACGTTCTAACAGGTCCCAATTTTCCCGCCTTTTGGGTCATTTACCTGACCTGGAAGGTCAACCGATGACCTAGGACCTTAAAATTGGGTATCATCGGCTTCCTCTTGTCACGGGCAACACGCTCGTTTTTTCCGCGAAGCTCTAGCTTGATCAGGAGCGAAACGTCAAGGGGCTGTTCGCGGCTTATACGTTCGGCTTATACCTTATACGTTCGCGGCTGGAAAAACACCAATACGGGCGAGGGTCAAGTTGAAAGTATTAATTTGGTTCAAAACAATGATGTAGATAAGTTAGTTATTTAAATCTAAATATCCTATGACGAGAGCGATGGACATTTTTGGTATGCAGTGTTATCCATTGAAAACAGGTCAAAGCTATTGAGTTTTTAATTTAGTGGTCGCCGCTTACTAATCATGCGGCATACACATCGCACATGACCGTCAATGCCGCAACGCAGCTTAGATTTCGAAGTAAGCATTTAGTCTCACCCCATCCCGTCTAACTTCGCTCCTGGGCCACGTATAGCGACATGCGGTAAACAAGCGGCAATCGAAATCGAGCGTCAAAAATCATTCTTCGGTCATTTTTTACGGCGGGTCAAAGGTAAGGTCACCAGAGGTCATCAAAGGTAAAATGTTACCGATTTAAACGTTTTTCATAAAAAAACCGGCGCGTAACTCGGGAACTGATAGAGCTAAGACGCCACGGAAAAGCGCATTCGATAGCCCTTTTAGGGCTTTCTGATCAAGTTCTTTAGATGTGACCATTTGACCTAGGACCAACGGTTTAGCCTCCAGAGGGTTAAAGCTGGAAAAATAACAATTTTTACAAAAAATATGTAATACTATTGACTCAGGAAAAACACAACATTGATTTTGCCCGCATCGTGTTTCCCCCGTCAAGACGCGTCGAATAAGCTGTAATCTAAAAATGAGCATTTTCAAAACTTAACCTAACATCAAAGTCATGACCTGACCGGAAATGTTAATGTTGCATATCAGTCGATCCGTATCGTCGACCTGAACAAATTTAAGGTGTTTTCATCGCTCTAGCATCTGTTTGTCAAAAACTATTGCCAAACAAAGTATTTGGGACATTTTATGGTCAGATATGACCTCGGGAACATAAGGAGGAGTGACGGGCGCTATTTTTTTCCTATTGGCTATTAGGTGTTATGTTTACATGTATCACCATGTTTGAGAATGTCTAGAATGGCGTTGGTCCAAAAGAGATGCCGTTAAATTTTCTCTCATTGATTTATAATGGAGAAGGCGCAAAATTGACCTGACCCTAGGTCACCGATATCAAAATTCCGAGACGCATTTCATACATACTGTTACTTTTATGAATCGCTGAAATTTTCAAGGCGATCGTTCAGTCGGTGTAGCTATGACAAGCATTCTAACCTTTTCTGAGGTAATGTTACTTGACGTGAGCTGGTGACCTGACCTTGAGCGACCTGGGTCTGAAACTTTCACAACATGTGCGGAAAAGATGCATGAACAGGTGTGCTCAAAACGACTTATCTCCGAAAGACCGCGATAGGGATGTCTAAACTCCCCCCCCCCCCCCACAGCCCGGCGCGGGTTAAATCCTCTCAAGTCGTATTATGCTTTAACCAAATGCATAACTGAGTAAGGCTGCTGCTGCTGAGACCGTTGCCATTCCCTTCCGCTCCAGCCCAGCCAAAACCATCTCCAACGCTTTCTCTGGCAACTCCATATCGTGCTCTTTAGTATTTGCCGATTTTGGTCTTGCGCAGCGTACGACATGTGTACCATTCAAAATCGAGACGTCCTTTCAGGTCATCGTCCAAAGTCAAATCACTTTTGGTAGATAAGGCGACAACAAACACGACCAATCAGTTCCATGACAGCCGGCGTTCATACAAATATCCACGGACGGGCAGCATTGTAAGAAAGTACATGTTCTCGTAATTGCTTTCCACTCTGTACAACCCTGCCGGATACACGGCAGCCATGGCCGCCCGGACCGTCTGTCAGAGGCCAGTCTCGCTGAGTGGGACCGTCTGTATCAGAGGCCAGTCTCGCTGAGTGGGACCGTCTGTCAGAGGCCAGTCTCGCTGAGTCTGTGTCAGAAGCCAGTCTCGCTGAGTGGGGCCGCCCGCGGGCCAGATGAGCGAGTAATAGGGCTGCTATAAATCACAACCCTACTACTGACTCGTCGCACTCGCGGGCGCCCGAGCCGAGTCCTGGCGAGTCCGCCGGTCCCGGTGAGCCGAGTCCTGGCGAGTCCGCCGGTCCCGGTGAGCCGAGTCCACAATGCCTGGTTAGCCGAGTCCTGGTGAGTCCGGCCGTCTGGGAGCCAGCATAACGACTCTCTTCTCTGTGCACTTAGCGGGCGGTACCTGGCGCCAGCGTACACGGTGTCCAGAAATTATTTGCCCCTTGATCATTCAGCTATAATCCCACCGTGCGCTTTAAGAACTGTTGAAAATTTGCTAAGACCGTGCCTCAGGCTATCCACAGCTGTCCGTTAGTCACACGACCTAAGTCGGTCACCTGAGCTTGACACTTGCGAGGCGCCAGGGGCCAGTGTTTGATAGGCGTAACTCGCACCTGAACGTGGTATCTACTTTAACGAAAGGAATTCTTTGACAGAGCGTTCTGAAGTTATGGTGAAGACTGGAATGAAGTAGAAAGTCAAATCGAATCCTCTGTCCTAATCCCAATCGAAAACCTATGGGGAATCATGAAGGAGGAGTTCAGCAAGATTGAACCAGCTCCCATAGAAAACGGACTTTAGAAAGGTGTGGCATAACATCATAATCTGTAAAAGGTGTGACTGAACATCAGCGTGGATACTCTGGACATCTTGATCTATGGAATGCCAAAGCGGATGAGGGAATGGGTAGGGCAGGACAGGGGATAAATCGATAAATGACCCGGGGGTAAAACCATGACCCGGCGGCTCTTTGTTTATTTATTATGGCGGCGATTTGATGGAGGGGCAAATAATTTCCGGACACCCTGTACAGCTCGACAGCAATGGACAGCTCTGTCGCCGGTCGGCGGGGCTGTCAGCTTTGCATAGTGCAGCACGAGCACGGGTGGCAGATATTTGACTGAAGCACCTGATCTAAAGCTACAATAGACGGCCAATAACTGTCCGGCTGATGACATAGGCACTGGACGACCAGTCAATGAGGACTGTGAGGACCAGTAAATGAGGGCCAGTGCACGGCGACTGTGAGGACTGTGAGGAGTGCCAGACGGCGGCGGGTGAAGACTGCGCGGCTCCACTGTGCGGCCGCGGCGGCCCGCTCCGCTCCATACCTTGGTGTGCTTCTTGTCGGTGGCGTACACGATGGAGGTGCAGCAGACCTCGGCCACCTTCTGACCGCGGCCGTAGAAGGTCCACATGCAGATCTCGTTGGTGGCCGTCACGTCCTTGATGAAGAGCACGCGATGGCTGAAGCGAAGGCTCAGCTTGTCGAACATCTCCAGGTTCTTCAGCATGTTGTCGTCGGACGCGCTGTAGGACACGGGGCCGGTCAAAGGGGCGCGGCGGGACACGGGGCCGGTCAAAGGGGCGCGGCGGGACACGGGGCCGGTCAAAGGCGCGCGGCAGGCGCGGCGGGACACGGGGCCGGTCGGTCAGAGGGGCGCGGCGGGACACGGGGCCGGTCGGTCAGAGGGGCGCGGCGGGACACGGGGCCGGTTGGTCAGAGGGGCGCGGCGGGACACGGGGCCGGTCGGCCAGAGGGCGCGGCGGGACACAGGGCTGAGGGCCGGTCAGACGGAGTGCAGGTCCGTGACGCGGCGACGGCAAGTCACGCGCAGAGCGGTTCAACAGGCGCTCGCTACTGCCGACCGCCGATCGCTGTCTGGAGTCGAGTGTAGGTCCAACCCGACTCTGCAGCGGCCAGCCGCGGCGCTGGGCGGCGGACCGCGCACCGCACCCACCTGGTGTACGAGTACTTGTTGTTGTGCCGGTTGATGAGCAGCTTGACCACGGGCTTGGTGCTCTGGCTGATGAGCTGGTGCTCCTCGCGCGAGCTGGTGATGAGCGGGATCCGACAGATGGGCTGCACGTCTCGGTCGGTGAGCTTCTTCAGTGCGCTGTCGCACGCCTCGCCTGCAGCAGAGGGCGGCACGGGACACCCAGTGACCGACAGGCAGCGCGCGCAGAGCCCGGCCAGAACCCACTTCAGTCGACTTATTGCATTCGGTGCCCGGTAAGGGGTTTTCAGAAGAAGAAAAAAGCATAACAATGCGTAATTAAGAACTAAATATTCCATAATCGAAGAACAGGTTGTTTACGGGCGTGCGGAGACAAGGCGGGCGTTTTTCATTGTTTTTTTTTTTCCGCGGCGTTTGTGTTGTCAATGTTGCCGGCGTGCGTGCGGACGTTTCTTTGTATATATTTACATACTTTAATTTCTAAGTTCTTTTTCCTTTCTTTCAAACCTTCGGTCCGGCGATGCTTAGTATTGCATTGTTATCGAAGTACAGGTTATGAGCATATTTAATTGACCGAATACTCAATATAATCTGAATAAAATGACAAAATAGCAAAAATTCGGGTATATTCAAGATCGGCTGACAAAGATATGTGATCGATTATACCCGAATTTTTGCTATTTTGTCATTTTATTCAGATTATATTGAGGACTAGGTCACTCCGTAGCGCCTACCGGCGCTTATTCTAGGTCTCCCCGTACCGTCTTCTTCCGCTATGTATTGATATACCTACTCGTGAGTAAGTGAGTGAGTGAGTGAGTGAGTGAGTGAGTGAGTGAGTGAGTGAGTGAGTGAGTGAGTGAGTGAGTGAGTGAGTGAGTGAGTGAGTGAGTGAGTGAGTGAGTGAGTGAGTGAGTGAGTGAGAGAGAGAGAGAGAGAGAGAGAGAGAGAGAGAGAGAGAGAGAGAGAGAGAGAGAGAGAGAGAGAGGAGAGAGAGAGAGAGAGAGAGAGAGAGAGAGCGACAAACAGCAAGCTGATCTCGGGCGGGTGAGGCGTAGGCGGGTTTAGTCTGTGTGTGCGTGTAACCCGGTCTGGTGGGGGTGGCCGTGGGGAGCGAAGCTGGATTCTGGAGTGAATTGTGAGAAGTGACAATAAATATCCAGTGGTTGAACTCAGTGGCTGTGAGAGAAGTGAGAGACGGAAGTGACGGAAGTGCGAGGACTGACGGCAGGCCACAAACGCGTGGACTGTGACCCGTCCCGTCCTACTTCCGGGGACCTCGGCTCTTCTCACCTCGTTGGGGTGTGCGAATGGGCGGCCACCGGTGTGTCGCCAGCGAAAACCGAGGGCTTAACTCTTTTCCCGTGTTTCGCCATCGAGACCGGGGAAAGGGGCCTCTTTCCATACAAGGGGTGCAGCCAGTCGGCTTCGGCCAACCTCGCTATCGAGGCGTCGAAGTATCGGTAGATCCGTCTGCTCACGGCGCCCTCGCCACTGAGGAGCATTGATCAGGCAGCGACTGTCGCCCTTCTCACCAATCCTGTCCCAATTTCCGACCCCCTAATCCCCCTCAGCCAGTCACAAAACACAAGTGTCGTCCGTGCATGTAAACCAGAGGATATCGTGGCGACAGTCAGGTCATCACAGGTCACGGAAATATTATATCATGCGTCGGTCACGTGACACATGTTTTATGGTCCATTTAGGCCATAGATTTCGAATTTGATGTCATTTGTGTCATTAGAGGTCAGTTTAAGTTGAATTTAGCTTAGGTCAGGTCACTTTCAGGTCAAAAAAGGTCAAATTTTTAAGTTAAAATTTTTCAACAAAAAAGGTGTCTATTGGATGAAGTTGGAGCTCAGGAACACGATGGTGCTATTTATATTGATGAAAACGTACTGAAAAATTGATTTCAAAAATTTATAATTATGAATTGTTTGCTATAATGCGTATAACTTGGCCATTTTTGAAGATATTTAGCTAAAACTTGCTACAGTAAGTCATAAGCATGTGTTCTATCACACATTCCGTTTTTTCTTCGGTAAGTCAAAAAGTTTTTGTAAAAATATAAAAATATAAATTTTAAATTTTATCATATATTTTCAAAATTTTAAAAATCCGAGATAGCAGTTTGATAGAGGAGTCTATTCTGAGTTCTTTCATGGAAAGAAATTGGATCTAGCTTAAAAACTGAGCTCTTGGGAGCGATTGCCGTGGTTCAATGTTTCGCGTCGAAATCGGCCGAACATGACGTCATTTCCGGCCGATCTATGGTAGCTACGAAGTTGATATTTTGACACAAGGTTAAACGGGAGAAGGGCTATGAAACGGGGGGGGGGGGCTCAGTGGGGCGCGGGTTACCGCGCAATGTGACGGTGGATCCATCAAGCTTGACCGAGGAAGGGCCTGCTATAATTTGAAAGTCACGGAACCAACTGAACTGGGGAATGGACGAAGACAGTGTGGCCAAATTGGCAATAGTGCGGGAAAATCATCCCCTAATGAAAAAGATGGCATCCTCAAAATTGGGGAAAAGACATCCTCACGACTTTTTCGCTGAAATATGTCATACCTACTGTTCTGCAAGGCATCAATGTGTTTGGCAACTTCTTGCTAGGTCATAAAATACTTCTGTCTGAATAAGCACTCACTTAAATATAGGTATACACAATGTTAAAGGGACCCTCCCACCTTAACATTAGATTTGAGTTGAGATAGCCAAAATGAGGTCCCTGGCTCACAATTACCGGTTTCGGCACTCACAACATCGATAAATGCCTTAAATCGGAAATATTGAATTTCAAAATTGCAGCATTTTGATTCAGAGGGGCTAATGCATAGGAATACCCCTCTAAATGTGTGACGTCAGCGCAGATATCTAACGATTTTTAAATGTTTGACTAAAACGTTTTGTAGCACGCGGTGGTATATGCTGCTTTGCGCGCAACAAGTGCCGCACTTTCAGCTGCCAAACTATTGCTTCCAAATAAAGTCGCTAGGAACAGCGGAGATCCCAAAAAGTAAACAAAAGTAAAAGTCTAATATCTTGAAAACCGGTGAATATTTTTCGGTGAAATTTGGTAGATATTCGTTTCCGCTCTTTCTGAACCGAGCGACATCACTTTCATGCCAATTCATAAACTTTTTTGAAGGTGGAAGGGTCCCTTTAAGCAATATTCATATTCCTATGTTCTGGCAATATTGATATAAAATATAGGTTGAGGTATGTATGCAGCAAATGCAAGACGTATGGAAGAACACAAATGCAAGACCAGAGACAGCATGACATCATGCGCCTCGATAACATCTTTCGAATGTTATCCAAATTTTTCTGATCTGACTATTGGTTCCGGGAATACGACGTGGGCCTTTGCCCCCCCCCCCCCAACAGGACCTGGGGGCTGCCAGACCTTAACGGGGCGCGGGTTTAATATGACAACACAGACTACGTCTGACTGATATCAAACCTGAGCCTGTGTGTTCAGAACATGGCATTTATCTGAAAATATATTGTCAGGCTAACCAGGCGTTAATAGCAAGTTCATTTGATAAGACTCAATGAAACAAAGCGATTCTAAAATACCTAATTAGCATGCTTCACTGTATCAAAGACTATTACAGGATAATGTGTCCTGTAACGTTTATTTTGGAGCGTGTTGTTGACGTACCGAGCTCCTGTATGCAGTAGTACTTGGCCTCCGTGTATAGTTCGGCCAGCTCGCGGGCAGTGTCCGGCAAAGTCACAGTGCCGTCCCTCAGGTAGTTGAGCACTGTGCCAAAATGCTTGCCACAACGGTCAACCAGAATCCAGCCTGTCAATGACAGCAAACAAGAGTCATCAGACATATGTCATGCCATTTTTGGGTAGGGGCTCCATCGGCATGGGTATGAGGGGTGGGGGGAGGGGAATCTGCATGAGGGGGCCAGTCTGGAGCCCCTTCCATTCATTAGCCTTCCACTCCAGACGGTGGGTGGGGGACATTTTTTTGCCCTCCCCTTTAGTCTTTTTTCGATATATCTCCAGAACCACTGCGCCGATCGTCACCAAACTTTCAGTACCCTCTCGTGAATAGCTATTGCAGATTGTGACAAAAAATCCAAAGGCTATGATAGGTTGGCCGCTAATGACGTCGGAGTGACGTCATTAGCCTACAGCTTTGGAGATACAGAAAAATGTTTCAGACATAAACAGTGCAAAATTAATAGGGCTACAAAACTGCCATCTCGGATTTTTACATTTTGGATTTTGACCCACAAAAATCAAATAAATAGATTTTTTGAATTTAATACCTAGCTGAAAAATCCACAAAAAATCGAATTTCGAAAAAATACGGAATGTGTGATAGTCCTTACTGCCTTTTATCCACATACCAATTTGAGATCGATACGTCTTTTTTTGAACTGTTCAAATTGATGACGTCAAATTTTCAAACTCAATTTTTAGCAATTCTAGACCACGTAGCGCAAAACAACGACCACTTTTAGACTCCCCGTGACAAGCTGCATCAAATCAATGCCCATTTTATGCATAAATATCAACTTTGAAATTGGACCTTTTTACCTGACCTTGACCTGACCTCCATCCAGAAGGTGACCTAAACCGTACCTGATGGTCTTAAAACCAACATCATTGAGGTGGAAATGAAAAATTGGCCATAAAACATGCATCGCATAACCTCAGTAAGGTTGGGTTCATGTGCTGACCCTTGGTGACCTGGTATTGTCAGTGACCTCTAATAGCAACATATGTGCTAGGCAACTGACGCCCTATCGCTGATTTTCGACAAAATGCGTTTTCCTCGGTGTTATAGCGTATTACCTAGAAGACCCGTGAACGGTGAAACATTTTCCCCGCGTTCGATGTCTCTCAGACGATGAAGATTCTATGTCGTTCGGCCAATCACGTTCCAGTACTGTAGCCGAGCCCCCGCTGACCTCGAACGGGATTGGCCGGATTGCGTAGAATCTTTGTCGTCTGAGAGATATCGAACGCGGGGTTTATCTTTGACCTGACCTGTGACGTCATCGGTGACCCCAAGGTCAATGAAATTTGGCAACCATCGACAAATTTGACAGGGCCATCGAACACCGTTTAAATTTTACGGATCCGTCCAGTAGTTTCGGAGATACGGGGGGGGGGCCAAAAATGCCCCCCCACCGCGCGGAAGGTGGCCGGGAGGCCCACCGCCTGCCGGGTTAATCCTGTGCCCAACTCATAGGCGTCGTCAGACATTTTGGGTTAAGGGGGAGGGGGGGGCAAAATAAATTGGTGCTGCTGTTTCAGCGGCCAGCGCAAGATATTTTGAAATATCATTCCATGACGCATGCGCAGTAGGCATCAGGGGCAGAGCAAGGGGCCAAGCTTCCAACATGATGTCACGGCAGAATAGCATGACAGATTTTCATGATGCCGATTGTCTTAAGCTACTAAATGATGCCTAAATTGTTTTGCTTCTCAACGAGAGATTGAATTGTGGCGCATTTCTTTCTTACATGGATGTATTGGAAGCTGTAATAGCATGGATTGGTAACTACCCTACAGAATATGTAAGAAACACAGTAATATGTTGTTTTCTAGTGTCTTTTGTATGAAATCGTTTGGCATTGATGGTAGGCGATTACCACATATTGCTGGCCATGTTTCACAAAATATTCTGCATCAGAAGTCTGCAAGGTCATTTCTTTCTTGCGATCCCGTAGCTCAGTTGGTAGACCATTGGACTCCGCGTGGTGAGAGCACGTGTTCCTTTCGAACTTCGAAGCGCGACAGACGCTTGACATCTATGGGCCTCCTGACAGGTATGGTTGTGGTTGGTGGCAGGCCGTAGCCAGGCGAAGTCAGTGAGGGGACCGGCCGTGGGCGGCTATGAGCGCACGTTAAACTTTGGACCCTAAATTCTGCCATAGAACTGGAATTGCACAATCGAGGGTAGGTAGAGGGCAGGGTCACCGCAACAAGCTTCGCTCAGCGGTGGCTCTTTCCTTGTGAATCCTTCTTATCAAAAGGTTCGGACTAAATTTATGAAAAAAAGCTCACCAGACGTGTGATGTCATCACACCCAACAGAATATTCTGCCAGCCACGTTGGTGTCCCAGCAAACTATTTTGCAGTATGAAGTCATTGCATGCGATGATTTCAGCCGTCTCGCTCCGCCCTCTCTCTGCCGGCCCGCAAAGCCGAGGGCCATGTCGGCATTATTTGACGCGCAGCGAACCGTGGTGCGAATTAACTGATGGTTTTTGTTCAACAATTGATTAAAATGTGTTCAAATGTGGTTAATAGCAATGTGTCATTGAAAAGAAAGAGAATAATGCCAAAAAAACAACATACTAACCACTTACAATAAGCAATACAGGAAGGTTAACTTAAATCTGCACCACTTTCGCCTCCTGCAGCTATTTTGTCCTTGTGCAAAACTGAGTTTGCACAAGCCTACGTCACATGACATGTGTGACATCATACACCGAAGGGCGGAGCTTTGCAACCGATGGACCCCAACTGTGCATAAGTGGTGCAAAAATTTTCAATGGTATGTGCTCCCTGACCACAGCTCAGGCCTGAACTGGTCCTCAGAGCAGATTCACCACAGAGCCAATTGCGTAGGAACCCCACTGCATTGTCCAAATGTCTCTGCATCCCATGCCTACAAGACTTTGCAAGATTGCCATGTTCTGCAGTCTGGGGCATATGAAAGGTCTAGAATGTTACAACTTAGGGGAAATAAGACAATGTAGGTAGGTACCTACCTAGGTACGGCCCTCCAGGTATTACATGGTTGGTTGCAGACATCATACTAATCGATCTACGTTGACGAATACATCTAATGGCTGTTGAAAACCATTGCCGAAGTGTGTGCACGAACCCTTCTCAGTTCTATTGAGTCATATTACAGGTGTGTCTCTGTCATTCAAAGTTATTAAACCAAAAGCACATAGGCTAACCACCCACTCTTTTGCTGAAGGGCCGTACCTACATGTCTACAGATAGCGAAGAAAATACCAACCTTCTGAATCTGTAAGAACCTCCATTCTTCCACTAAACATTGCCTTCAACATGTTATCATATTTTGTAAGAGTTGCTATGGTTGCGTAATATAACGTCCCTCCAACATTGAGCTTCACATATTGGGAGGGACTACCTTTGATCATAGTCCTTTGGTCCCCAGACATATTTGATGACACGAAACACAAAACGACGTAGATAATTAATTTCCAGCGATATTGAAGTCTAAGCAGCTACATCTAAACACCTATAACGCGGCATAAAATAGTGAACGACTAGTCTCCACTGATCCACACCACACGCAGCGATCAATACAGATGTCAGATACTCTGATTCATCCACCGCCCTAGGCTTTCAGCAAATCAATACACAAGAGCATCAAGAGTTAAATAAATTCGTACTTCATGTTCGGAAACACTGCATTGTTGTTTTGAAAAGGTTGGCATTTTCAAAAAAATAATAAAAATATTTAATTTTTGAAATCTAAAAAATCGACAAAAACTTCCATAATTGGTATAACCCTCGCCGGACCTATTGGTTTACATACGCGCCGGCCGAGGGGGGGGGGGGGTACGACCTTGGGTACGACCCCCTCGCCGTTTCGCCCCTGGTGGTGCTAGCGCGTCGCGGAAAAACGAGCGTGTGCGCCGTTACGAGACGCAGAGATTGGTACCCGATTTTAAGGTCCTAGGTCAACCGGTGACCTCTGAGGTCAGGTCAAGTGCCCCAGGGTACGGCTCAGTTTTGGTGAATAACTTCGCAAAAAACGGCCGCAGAGCCGCGATTTTGGCAGCATCGTGTTCGCCTCGCTCAGGCGCGTCGAATGATATACTTTTTTTCAGGGTCAGTCAACTTAGGGTGTTGACCTCAGGTCAAGGTCAGGTCAGCACCCCCAGGTCACGAAGTTGGTCGAAAGAGGTCATGTCGCATATCATTCGATTCGGCAGGTCTTCCTGAGTCCATTGGTGGCTTTCCCGACTCGCTATCTCAATTTCTTGTTAGTGTCTTGACGAAAAACTGATATGACCTTGATGACGTCATAAATGACGTCACGCAAGGTCAACATTGCAAAAGTGACGCATCTAACCTTGCAAGGAGTGCATCAAATCCCTGACCTCATAGGCCTTTAGGAAAAATCCGAGATATACAGTTGTGAGACTCATAATGGATACTAGATCCTGCAAGTTTCATGTCCTGGCATCACCTCTGGCAGTGAGGGCGTGCGAAGTTGCGACATCTGAAGACCGTGCAGAGGTTTCACTTATGACGTCATAGTCCAGTGACCTGACCTGACCAGAAAATCATGCGGTTGGTGTCAAAAGATCCGGCTTGAATCAAGGTCAGGTATATGTTGTTTTAAAGTCATTTTTTCCCAGGAAATTAGTTATGTATAGTCAGGGGTGTCGATTTTTCAAATGGTTGGGGTGCTCAACCCCTGCACCGGGTGAAAGATTGCAGCTTTGCCATGGGCACAACCGTACAAGGCATGGTTGGGTATCACCATAAGGTACTGATTAGTGATGTCAATTACGGAAAATCGGAATACCGATACCAAACCAAATACCAACCAAAACCGCGGGGAAATACCGAAACCAAACCAATTTGGAATCATGATGAAAATACCAACTTTTTACCAATTTTTTAGCCTCTTATACATTAGTGAGGGCTCATGATACCAACAAAATACCGATTACACTAGGATTGAAATACCAAATACCAAATTGGTATCGGTTTGGTATCGGTATACCAAAAAGTTGGCATCCGATTGACATCTCTAGTACTGATAATCCCGGGATTCCACTAATATTCCCAAAGGTTAAACGTTCTTCAAAATCATTCTGCTCCCAGCTAACAGGAAACGTTAGTACAACGTTGTCACAACGTCGTGTTTCGGTAAGTTGCGAAATTACGTTTTAATTACGTTGTAGCAACGTTCTGAACGTTGTGAAGCCATGGTTTGGTCCGAAAGTTGTGGTAAAACGTTGTGACAACGTTTTATTGGTACGTTGCAGCAACCGCACACTTGCAACATTATATTGATAATGCATGGTGACTTATATGGCCATATAATGCATTTCCTTTGACTTTCATGCGCATTTTCAGTTTTCATCGTTAAATTGGACATGTTTTAACACTAGGACTGTTCACGTTGTCAGCTGGTGCGCCAACACGTTGTTAAAACGGGTTTTCACAACCTTGACATTATAGGTACTGAAAATTAGCGGTGTTTTATACAAGTAAATTCTGATACCTTTCTCTCTCTATCTCTCCCTAATATATATATATATCTATATATATATAATATATATATATATATAATATATATATATATATATATATATATATATATATATATATATATATATATATATATATATATATATATATATATATATATATATATATATATATATAATATATATATATATATATTATATATATATATATATATATATATATATATATATATTATATATATATATATATATTATTAGGGAGAGATAGAGAGAGAAAGGTATCAGAATTTACTTGTATAAAACACCGCTAATTATTCAGTACCTATAATGTCAAGGTTGTGAAAACCCGTTTTAACAACGTGTTGGCGCACCAGCTGACAACGTGAACAGTCCTAGTGTTAAAACATGTCCAATTTAACGATGAAAACTGAAAATGCGCATTGAAAGTCAAAGGAAATGCATTATATGGCCATATAAGTCACCATGCATTATCAAAATATAATGTTGCAAGTGTGCGGTTGCTGCAACGTACCAATAAAACGTTGTCACAACGTTTTACCACAACTTTCGGACCAAACCATGGCTTCACAACGTTCAGAACGTTGCTACAACGTAATTAAAACGTAATTTCGCAACTTACCGAAACACGACGTTGTGACAACGTTGTACTAACGTTTCCTGTTAGCTGGGAGCAGAATGATTTTGAAGAACGTTTAACCTTTGGGAAATATTAGTGGAAATCCCGGGATTATCAGTACTAGAGATGTCAATCGGATGCCAACTTTTTGGTATACCGATACCAAACCGATACCAATTTGGTATTTGGTATTTCAATCCTAGTGTAATCGGTATTTTGTTGGTATCATGAGCCCTCACTAATGTATAAGAGGCTAAAAAATTGGTAAAAAGTTGGTATTTTCATCATGATTCCAAATTGGTTTGGTTTCGGTATTTCCCCGCGGTTTTGGTTGGTATTTGGTTTGGTATCGGTATTCCGATTTTCCGTAATTGACATCACTAATCAGTACCTTATGGTGATACCCAACCATGCCTTGTACGGTTGTGCCCCATGGCAAAGCTGCAATCTTTCACCCGGTGCAGGGGTTGAGCACCCCCAACCATTTTGAAAAATCGACACCCTGACTATACATAACTAATTTCCTGGGAAAAAATGACTTTAAAACAACATATACCTGACCTTGATTCAAGCCGGATCTTTTGACACCAACCGCATGATTTTCTGGTCAGGTCAGGTCACTGACCTATGACGTCATAAGTGAACCTCTGCACGGTCTTCAGATGTCGCAACTTCGCAACGCCCTCACTGCCAGAGGTGATGTCACAGGGACATGAAACTTGCAGGATCTAGTATCCATTATGAGTCTCACAACTTGTATATCTCGGATTTTTCCTAAAGGCCATATGAGGTCAGGGATTTGATGCACTCCTTGCAAGGTTAGATGCGTCACTTTTGCAATGTTGACCTTGCGTGACGTCATTTATGACGTCATCAAGGTCATATCAGTTTTTCGTCAAGACACTAACAAGATCAAATTGAGATAGCGAGTCGGGAAAGCCACCAATGGACTCAGGAAGACCTGCCGAATCGAATGATATGCGACATGACCTCTTTCGACCAACTTCGTGACCTGGGGTGCTGACCTGACCTTGACCTGAGGTCAACACCCTAAGTTGACCTGACCCTGAAAAAAAGTATATCATTCGACGCGCCTGAGCGAGGCGAACACGATGCTGCCAAAATCGCGGCTCTGCGGCCGTTTTTTGCGAAGTTATTCACCAAAACTGAGCCGTACCCTGGGGCACTTGACCTGACCTCAGAGGTCACCGGTTGACCTAGGACCTTAAAATCGGGTACCAATCTCTGCGTCTCGTAACGGCGCACACGCTCGTTTTTCCGCGACGCGCTAGCACCACCAGGGCGAAACGGCGAGGGGGTCGTACCCAAGGTCGTACCCGCCCCCCCCCCTCGGCCGGCGCGTATGTAGAAAACCAATAGGTCCGGCGAGGGTTATACCAATTATGGAAGTTTTTGTCGATTTTTTAGATTTCAAAAATTAAATATTTTTTATTATTTGTTTGAAAATGCCAACCTTTTCAAAACAACAATGCAGTGTTTCCGAACATGAAGTACGAATTTATTTAACTCTTGATGCTCTTGTGTATTGATTTTGCTGAAAGCCTAGGGCGGTGGATGAATCAGAGTATCTGACATCTGTATTGATCGCTGCGTGTGGTGTGGATCAGTGGAGACTAGTCGTTCACTATTTTATGCCGCGTTATAGGTGTTTAGATGTAGCTGCTTAGACTTCAATATCGCTGGAAATTAATTATCTACGTCGTTTTGTGTTTCGTGTCATCAAATATGTCTGGGGACCAAAGGACTATGATCAAAGGTAGTCCCTCCCAATATGTGAAGCTCAATGTTGGAGGGACGTTATATTACGCAACCATAGCAACTCTTACAAAATATGATAACATGTTGAAGGCAATGTTTAGTGGAAGAATGGAGGTTCTTACAGATTCAGAAGGTTGGTATTTTCTTCGCTATCTGTAGACATGTAGGTACGGCCCTTCAGCAAAAGAGTGGGTGGTTAGCCTATGTGCTTTTGGTTTAATAACTTTGAATGACAGAGACACACCTGTAATATGACTCAATAGAACTGAGAAGAGGGTTCGTGCACACACTTCGGCAATGGTTTTCAACAGCCATTAGATGTATTCGTCAACGTAGATCGATTAGTATGATGTCTGCAACCAACCATGTAATACCTGGAGGGCCGTACCTAGGTAGGTACCTACCTACATTGTCTTATTTCCCCTAAGTTGTAACATTCTAGACCTTTCATATGCCCCAGACTGCAGAACATGGCAATCTTGCAAAGTCTTGTAGGCATGGGATGCAGAGACATTTGGACAATGCAGTGGGGTTCCTACGCAATTGGCTCTGTGGTGAATCTGCTCTGAGGACCAGTTCAGGCCTGAGCTGTGGTCAGGGAGCACATACCATTGAAAATTTTTGCACCACTTATGCACAGTTGGGGTCCATCGGTTGCAAAGCTCCGCCCTTCGGTGTATGATGTCACACATGTCATGTGACGTAGGCTTGTGCAAACTCAGTTTTGCACAAGGACAAAATAGCTGCAGGAGGCGAAAGTGGTGCAGATTTAAGTTAACCTTCCTGTATTGCTTATTGTAAGTGGTTAGTATGTTGTTTTTTTGGCATTATTCTCTTTCTTTTCAATGACACATTGCTATTAACCACATTTGAACACATTTAATCAATTGTTGAACAAAAACCATCAGTTAATTCGCACCACGGTTCGCTGCGCGTCAAATAATGCCGACATGGCCCTCGGCTTTGCGGGCCGGCAGAGAGAGGGCGGAGCGAGACGGCTGAAATCATCGCATGCAATGACTTCATACTGCAAAATAGTTTGCTGGGACACCAACGTGGCTGGCAGAATATTCTGTTGGGTGTGATGACATCACACGTCTGGTGAGCTTTTTTTCATAAATTTAGTCCGAACCTTTTGATAAGAAGGATTCACAAGGAAAGAGCCACCGCTGAGCGAAGCTTGTTGCGGTGACCCTGCCCTCTACCTACCCTCGATTGTGCAATTCCAGTTCTATGGCAGAATTTAGGGTCCAAAGTTTAACGTGCGCTCATAGCCGCCCACGGCCGGTCCCCTCACTGACTTCGCCTGGCTACGGCCTGCCACCAACCACAACCATACCTGTCAGGAGGCCCATAGATGTCAAGCGTCTGTCGCGCTTCGAAGTTCGAAAGGAACACGTGCTCTCACCACGCGGAGTCCAATGGTCTACCAACTGAGCTACGGGATCGCAAGAAAGAAATGACCTTGCAGACTTCTGATGCAGAATATTTTGTGAAACATGGCCAGCAATATGTGGTAATCGCCTACCATCAATGCCAAACGATTTCATACAAAAGACACTAGAAAACAACATATTACTGTGTTTCTTACATATTCTGTAGGGTAGTTACCAATCCATGCTATTACAGCTTCCAATACATCCATGTAAGAAAGAAATGCGCCACAATTCAATCTCTCGTTGAGAAGCAAAACAATTTAGGCATCATTTAGTAGCTTAAGACAATCGGCATCATGAAAATCTGTCATGCTATTCTGCCGTGACATCATGTTGGAAGCTTGGCCCCTTGCTCTGCCCCTGATGCCTACTGCGCATGCGTCATGGAATGATATTTCAAAATATCTTGCGCTGGCCGCTGAAACAGCAGCACCAAATTTATTTTGCCCCCCCCTCCCCCTTAACCCAAAATGTCTGACGACGCCTATGAGTTGGGCACAGGATTAACCCGGCAGGCGGTGGGCCTCCCGGCCACCTTCCGCGCGGTGGGGGGGGCATTTTTGGCCCCCCCCCCCGTATCTCCGAAACTACTGGACGGATCCGTAAAATTTAAACGGTGTTCGATGGCCCTGTCAAATTTGTCGATGGTTGCCAAATTTCATTGACCTTGGGGTCACCGATGACGTCACAGGTCAGGTCAAAGATAAACCCCGCGTTCGATATCTCTCAGACGACAAAGATTCTACGCAATCCGGCCAATCCCGTTCGAGGTCAGCGGGGGCTCGGCTACAGTACTGGAACGTGATTGGCCGAACGACATAGAATCTTCATCGTCTGAGAGACATCGAACGCGGGGAAAATGTTTCACCGTTCACGGGTCTTCTAGGTAATACGCTATAACACCGAGGAAAACGCATTTTGTCGAAAATCAGCGATAGGGCGTCAGTTGCCTAGCACATATGTTGCTATTAGAGGTCACTGACAATACCAGGTCACCAAGGGTCAGCACATGAACCCAACCTTACTGAGGTTATGCGATGCATGTTTTATGGCCAATTTTTCATTTCCACCTCAATGATGTTGGTTTTAAGACCATCAGGTACGGTTTAGGTCACCTTCTGGATGGAGGTCAGGTCAAGGTCAGGTAAAAAAGGTCCAATTTCAAAGTTGATATTTATGCATAAAATGGGCATTGATTTGATGCAGCTTGTCACGGGGAGTCTAAAAGTGGTCGTTGTTTTGCGCTACGTGGTCTAGAATTGCTAAAAATTGAGTTTGAAAATTTGACGTCATCAATTTGAACAGTTCAAAAAAAGACGTATCGATCTCAAATTTGGTATGTGGATAAAAGGCAGTAAGGACTATCACACATTCCGTATTTTTTCGAAATTCGATTTTTTGTGGATTTTTCAGCTAGGTATTAAATTCAAAAAATCTATTTATTTGATTTTTGTGGGTCAAAATCCAAAATGTAAAAATCCGAGATGGCAGTTTTGTAGCCCTATTAATTTTGCACTGTTTATGTCTGAAACATTTTTCTGTATCTCCAAAGCTGTAGGCTAATGACGTCACTCCGACGTCATTAGCGGCCAACCTATCATAGCCTTTGGATTTTTTGTCACAATCTGCAATAGCTATTCACGAGAGGGTACTGAAAGTTTGGTGACGATCGGCGCAGTGGTTCTGGAGATATATCGAAAAAAGACTAAAGGGGAGGGCAAAAAAATGTCCCCCACCCACCGTCTGGAGTGGAAGGCTAATGAATGGAAGGGGCTCCAGACTGGCCCCCTCATGCAGATTCCCCTCCCCCCACCCCTCATACCCATGCCGATGGAGCCCCTACCCAAAAATGGCATGACATATGTCTGATGACTCTTGTTTGCTGTCATTGACAGGCTGGATTCTGGTTGACCGTTGTGGCAAGCATTTTGGCACAGTGCTCAACTACCTGAGGGACGGCACTGTGACTTTGCCGGACACTGCCCGCGAGCTGGCCGAACTATACACGGAGGCCAAGTACTACTGCATACAGGAGCTCGGTACGTCAACAACACGCTCCAAAATAAACGTTACAGGACACATTATCCTGTAATAGTCTTTGATACAGTGAAGCATGCTAATTAGGTATTTTAGAATCGCTTTGTTTCATTGAGTCTTATCAAATGAACTTGCTATTAACGCCTGGTTAGCCTGACAATATATTTTCAGATAAATGCCATGTTCTGAACACACAGGCTCAGGTTTGATATCAGTCAGACGTAGTCTGTGTTGTCATATTAAACCCGCGCCCCGTTAAGGTCTGGCAGCCCCCAGGTCCTGTTGGGGGGGGGGGGGCAAAGGCCCACGTCGTATTCCCGGAACCAATAGTCAGATCAGAAAAATTTGGATAACATTCGAAAGATGTTATCGAGGCGCATGATGTCATGCTGTCTCTGGTCTTGCATTTGTGTTCTTCCATACGTCTTGCATTTGCTGCATACATACCTCAACCTATATTTATATCAATATTGCCAGAACATAGGAATATGAATATTGCTTAAAGGGACCCTTCCACCTTCAAAAAAGTTTATGAATTGGCATGAAAGTGATGTCGCTCGGTTCAGAAAGAGCGGAAACGAATATCTACCAAATTTCACCGAAAAATATTCACCGGTTTTCAAGATATTAGACTTTTACTTTTGTTTACTTTTTGGGATCTCCGCTGTTCCTAGCGACTTTATTTGGAAGCAATAGTTTGGCAGCTGAAAGTGCGGCACTTGTTGCGCGCAAAGCAGCATATACCACCGCGTGCTACAAAACGTTTTAGTCAAACATTTAAAAATCGTTAGATATCTGCGCTGACGTCACACATTTAGAGGGGTATTCCTATGCATTAGCCCCTCTGAATCAAAATGCTGCAATTTTGAAATTCAATATTTCCGATTTAAGGCATTTATCGATGTTGTGAGTGCCGAAACCGGTAATTGTGAGCCAGGGACCTCATTTTGGCTATCTCAACTCAAATCTAATGTTAAGGTGGGAGGGTCCCTTTAACATTGTGTATACCTATATTTAAGTGAGTGCTTATTCAGACAGAAGTATTTTATGACCTAGCAAGAAGTTGCCAAACACATTGATGCCTTGCAGAACAGTAGGTATGACATTTCAGCGAAAAAGTCGTGAGGATGTCTTTTCCCCAATTTTGAGGATGCCATCTTTTTCATTAGGGGATGATTTTCCCGCACTATTGCCAATTTGGCCACACTGTCTTCGTCCATTCCCCAGTTCAGTTGGTTCCGTGACTTTCAAATTATAGCAGGCCCTTCCTCGGTCAAGCTTGATGGATCCACCGTCACATTGCGCGGTAACCCGCGCCCCACTGAGCCCCCCCCCCCCGTTTCATAGCCCTTCTCCCGTTTAACCTTGTGTCAAAATATCAACTTCGTAGCTACCATAGATCGGCCGGAAATGACGTCATGTTCGGCCGATTTCGACGCGAAACATTGAACCACGGCAATCGCTCCCAAGAGCTCAGTTTTTAAGCTAGATCCAATTTCTTTCCATGAAAGAACTCAGAATAGACTCCTCTATCAAACTGCTATCTCGGATTTTTAAAATTTTGAAAATATATGATAAAATTTAAAATTTATATTTTTATATTTTTACAAAAACTTTTTGACTTACCGAAGAAAAAACGGAATGTGTGATAGAACACATGCTTATGACTTACTGTAGCAAGTTTTAGCTAAATATCTTCAAAAATGGCCAAGTTATACGCATTATAGCAAACAATTCATAATTATAAATTTTTGAAATCAATTTTTCAGTACGTTTTCATCAATATAAATAGCACCATCGTGTTCCTGAGCTCCAACTTCATCCAATAGACACCTTTTTGTTGAAAAATTTTAACTTAAAAATTTGACCTTTTTTGACCTGAAAGTGACCTGACCTAAGCTAAATTCAACTTAAACTGACCTCTAATGACACAAATGACATCAAATTCGAAATCTATGGCCTAAATGGACCATAAAACATGTGTCACGTGACCGACGCATGATATAATATTTCCGTGACCTGTGATGACCTGACTGTCGCCACGATATCCTCTGGTTTACATGCACGGACGACACTTGTGTTTTGTGACTGGCTGAGGGGGATTAGGGGGTCGGAAATTGGGACAGGATGGTGAGAAGGGCGACAGTCGCTGCCTGATCAATGCTCCTCAGTGGCGAGGGCGCCGTGAGCAGACGGATCTACCGATACTTCGACGCCTCGATAGCGAGGTTGGCCGAAGCCGACTGGCTGCACCCCTTGTATGGAAAGAGGCCCCTTTCCCCGGTCTCGATGGCGAAACACGGGAAAAGAGTTAAGCCCTCGGTTTTCGCTGGCGACACACCGGTGGCCGCCCATTCGCACACCCCAACGAGGTGAGAAGAGCCGAGGTCCCCGGAAGTAGGACGGGACGGGTCACAGTCCACGCGTTTGTGGCCTGCCGTCAGTCCTCGCACTTCCGTCACTTCCGTCTCTCACTTCTCTCACAGCCACTGAGTTCAACCACTGGATATTTATTGTCACTTCTCACAATTCACTCCAGAATCCAGCTTCGCTCCCCACGGCCACCCCCACCAGACCGGGTTACACGCACACACAGACTAAACCCGCCTACGCCTCACCCGCCCGAGATCAGCTTGCTGTTTGTCGCTCTCTCCTCTCTCTCTCTCTCTCTCTCTCTCTTCTTCTCTCTCTCTCCTCTCTCTCTCTCTCTCTCTCTCTCTCTCTCTCTCTCTCTCTCTCACTCACTCACTCACTCACTCACTCACTCACTCACCATCACTCACTCACTCACTCACTCACTCACTCACTCACTCACTCACTCACTCATCACTCACTCACTCACTCACTCACTTACTCACGAGTAGGTATATCAATACATAGCGGAAGAAGACGGTACGGGGAGACCTAGAATAAGCGCCGGTAGGCGCTACGGAGTGACCTAGTCCTCAATATAATCTGAATAAAATGACAAAATAGCAAAAATTCGGGTATAATCGATCACATATCTTTGTCAGCCGATCTTGAATATACCCGAATTTTGCTATTTTGTCATTTTATTCAGATTATATTGAGTATTCGGTCAATTAAATATGCTCATAACCTGTACTTCGATAACAATGCAATACTAAGCATCGCCGGACCGAAGGTTTGAAAGAAAGGAAAAAGAACTTAGAAATTAAAGTATGTAAATATATACAAAGAAACGTCCGCACGCACGCCGGCAACATTGACAACACAAACGCCGCGGAAAAAAAAAAACAATGAAAAACCCCGCCTTGTCTCCGCACGCCCGTAAACAACCTGTTCTTCGATTATGGAATATTTAGTTCTTAATTACGCATTGTTATGCTTTTTTCTTCTTCTGAAAACCCCTTACCGGGCACCGAATGCAATAAGTCGACTGAAGTGGGTTCTGGCCGGGCTCTGCGCGCGCTGCCTGTCGGTCACTGGGTGTCCCGTGCCGCCCTCTGCTGCAGGCGAGGCGTGCGACAGCGCACTGAAGAAGCTCACCGACCGAGACGTGCAGCCCATCTGTCGGATCCCGCTCATCACCAGCTCGCGCGAGGAGCACCAGCTCATCAGCCAGAGCACCAAGCCCGTGGTCAAGCTGCTCATCAACCGGCACAACAACAAGTACTCGTACACCAGGTGGGTGCGGTGCGCGGTCCGCCGCCCAGCGCCGCGGCTGGCCGCTGCAGAGTCGGGTTGGACCTACACTCGACTCCAGACAGCGATCGGCGGTCGGCAGTAGCGAGCGCCTGTTGAACCGCTCTGCGCGTGACTTGCCGTCGCCGCGTCACGGACCTGCACTCCGTCTGACCGGCCCTCAGCCCTGTGTCCCGCCGCGCCCCTCTGGCCGACCGGCCCCGTGTCCCGCCGCGCCCCTCTGACCAACCGGCCCCGTGTCCCGCCGCGCCCCTCTGACCGACCGGCCCCGTGTCCCGCCGCGCCCCTCTGACCGACCGGCCCCGTGTCCCGCCGCGCCTGCCGCGCGCCTTTGACCGGCCCCGTGTCCCGCCGCGCCCCTTTGACCGGCCCCGTGTCCCGCCGCGCCCCTTTGACCGGCCCCGTGTCCTACAGCGCGTCCGACGACAACATGCTGAAGAACCTGGAGATGTTCGACAAGCTGAGCCTTCGCTTCAGCCATCGCGTGCTCTTCATCAAGGACGTGACGGCCACCAACGAGATCTGCATGTGGACCTTCTACGGCCGCGGTCAGAAGGTGGCCGAGGTCTGCTGCACCTCCATCGTGTACGCCACCGACAAGAAGCACACCAAGGTATGGAGCGGAGCGGGCCGCCGCGGCCGCACAGTGGAGCCGCGCAGTCTTCACCCGCCGCCGTCTGGCACTCCTCACAGTCCTCACAGTCGCCGTGCACTGGCCCTCATTTACTGGTCCTCACAGTCCTCATTGACTGGTCGTCCAGTGCCTATGTCATCAGCCGGACAGTTATTGGCCGTCTATTGTAGCTTTAGATCAGGTGCTTCAGTCAAATATCTGCCACCCGTGCTCGTGCTGCACTATGCAAAGCTGACAGCCCCGCCGACCGGCGACAGAGCTGTCCATTGCTGTCGAGCTGTACAGGGTGTCCGGAAATTATTTGCCCCTCCATCAAATCGCCGCCATAATAAATAAACAAAGAGCCGCCGGGTCATGGTTTTACCCCCGGGTCATTTATCGATTTATCCCCTGTCCTGCCCTACCCATTCCCTCATCCGCTTTGGCATTCCATAGATCAAGATGTCCAGAGTATCCACGCTGATGTTCAGTCACACCTTTTACAGATTATGATGTTATGCCACACCTTTCTAAAGTCCGTTTTCTATGGGAGCTGGTTCAATCTTGCTGAACTCCTCCTTCATGATTCCCCATAGGTTTTCGATTGGGATTAGGACAGAGGATTCGATTTGACTTTCTACTTCATTCCAGTCTTCACCATAACTTCAGAACGCTCTGTCAAAGAATTCCTTTCGTTAAAGTAGATACCACGTTCAGGTGCGAGTTACGCCTATCAAACACTGGCCCCTGGCGCCTCGCAAGTGTCAAGCTCAGGTGACCGACTTAGGTCGTGTGACTAACGGACAGCTGTGGATAGCCTGAGGCACGGTCTTAGCAAATTTTCAACAGTTCTTAAAGCGCACGGTGGGATTATAGCTGAATGATCAAGGGGCAAATAATTTCTGGACACCGTGTACGCTGGCGCCAGGTACCGCCCGCTAAGTGCACAGAGAAGAGAGTCGTTATGCTGGCTCCCAGACGGCCGGACTCACCAGGACTCGGCTAACCAGGCATTGTGGACTCGGCTCACCGGGACCGGCGGACTCGCCAGGACTCGGCTCACCGGGACCGGCGGACTCGCCAGGACTCGGCTCGGGCGCCCGCGAGTGCGACGAGTCAGTAGTAGGGTTGTGATTTATAGCAGCCCTTACTCGCTCATCTGGCCCGCGGGCGGCCCCACTCAGCGAGACTGGCTTCTGACACAGACTCAGCGAGACTGGCCTCTGACAGACGGTCCCACTCAGCGAGACTGGCCTCTGATACAGACGGTCCCACTCAGCGAGACTGGCCTCTGACAGACGGTCCGGGCGGCCATGGCTGCCGTGTATCCGGCAGGGTTGTACAGAGTGGAAAGCAATTACGAGAACATGTACTTTCTTACAATGCTGCCCGTCCGTGGATATTTGTATGAACGCCGGCTGTCATGGAACTGATTGGTCGTGTTTGTTGTCGCCTTATCTACCAAAAGTGATTTGACTTTGGACGATGACCTGAAAGGACGTCTCGATTTTGAATGGTACACATGTCGTACGCTGCGCAAGACCAAAATCGGCAAATACTAAAGAGCACGATATGGAGTTGCCAGAGAAAGCGTTGGAGATGGTTTTGGCTGGGCTGGAGCGGAAGGGAATGGCAACGGTCTCAGCAGCAGCAGCCTTACTCAGTTATGCATTTGGTTAAAGCATAATACGACTTGAGAGGATTTAACCCGCGCCGGGCTGTGGGGGGGGGGGGGGAGTTTAGACATCCCTATCGCGGTCTTTCGGAGATAAGTCGTTTTGAGCACACCTGTTCATGCATCTTTTCCGCACATGTTGTGAAAGTTTCAGACCCAGGTCGCTCAAGGTCAGGTCACCAGCTCACGTCAAGTAACATTACCTCAGAAAAGGTTAGAATGCTTGTCATAGCTACACCGACTGAACGATCGCCTTGAAAATTTCAGCGATTCATAAAAGTAACAGTATGTATGAAATGCGTCTCGGAATTTTGATATCGGTGACCTAGGGTCAGGTCAATTTTGCGCCTTCTCCATTATAAATCAATGAGAGAAAATTTAACGGCATCTTTTGGACCAACGCCATTCTAGACATTCTCAAACATGGTGATACATGTAAACATAACACCTAATAGCCAATAGGAAAAAAATAGCGCCCGTCACTCCTCCTTATGTTCCCGAGGTCATATCTGACCATAAAATGTCCCAAATACTTTGTTTGGCAATAGTTTTTGACAAACAGATGCTAGAGCGATGAAAACACCTTAAATTTGTTCAGGTCGACGATACGGATCGACTGATATGCAACATTAACATTTCCGGTCAGGTCATGACTTTGATGTTAGGTTAAGTTTTGAAAATGCTCATTTTTAGATTACAGCTTATTCGACGCGTCTTGACGGGGGAAACACGATGCGGGCAAAATCAATGTTGTGTTTTTCCTGAGTCATAGTATTACATATTTTTTGTAAAAATTGTTATTTTTCCAGCTTTAACCCTCTGGAGGCTAAACCGTTGGTCCTAGGTCAAATGGTCACATCTAAAGAACTTGATCAGAAAGCCCTAAAAGGGCTATCGAATGCGCTTTTCCGTGGCGTCTTAGCTCTATCAGTTCCCGAGTTACGCGCCGGTTTTTTTATGAAAAACGTTTAAATCGGTAACATTTTACCTTTGATGACCTCTGGTGACCTTACCTTTGACCCGCCGTAAAAAATGACCGAAGAATGATTTTTGACGCTCGATTCGATTGCCGCTTGTTTACCGCATGTCGCTATACGTGGCCCAGGAGCGAAGTTAGACGGGATGGGGTGAGACTAAATGCTTACTTCGAAATCTAAGCTGCGTTGCGGCATTGACGGTCATGTGCGATGTGTATGCCGCATGATTAGTAAGCGGCGACCACTAAATTAAAAACTCAATAGCTTTGACCTGTTTTCAATGGATAACACTGCATACCAAAAATGTCCATCGCTCTCGTCATAGGATATTTAGATTTAAATAACTAACTTATCTACATCATTGTTTTGAACCAAATTAATACTTTCAACTTGACCCTCGCCCGTATTGGTGTTTTTCCAGCCGCGAACGTATAAGGTATAAGCCGAACGTATAAGCCGCGAACAGCCCCTTGACGTTTCGCTCCTGATCAAGCTAGAGCTTCGCGGAAAAAACGAGCGTGTTGCCCGTGACAAGAGGAAGCCGATGATACCCAATTTTAAGGTCCTAGGTCATCGGTTGACCTTCCAGGTCAGGTAAATGACCCAAAAGGGGGAAAATTGGGACCTGTTAGAACGTCGTAGGTGGCTGCTATTGGGTTTTTCGGGGTGCTGATCACGAATATCATGCTAGTTTTGATCACAGATGATGTCTTCATTCATTTAGGCCAGGTCGGGTTAGGTCAGGTCAGGTCAACCAGTAGAGGTCCTGCCGGGTATTTGTAGTAGGTGTCAACCGCCTCTGACAGCTCGTAACATGTTACGAAGGCACCAAAACTACTTTGTAAACGTTCATGTGGCTGCTTAATTCGAATTCAGCTCGAAAAAAAAACTGGCCTAGAAACATGTCAAACTCGAAAAAGTGAACCGAGGTCACCAAAGGTCAATGACCTGACCTGACCTTCAGGTGACCTTGACACCCACCCTAATGCATGGGGGCAACATCATATCACATGTTTGAACGCTTGAAAGTTGAAACCACGAAAAGACTGCAAACGCGCTGCTAATGCGAGCCGACATACGCTGAATCGCGGTTCCGGCCAAACATGGTCTCGAAAAGTAGGTCACAGGTCAAAGGTTATTTGCGTCAGGGTCATGAAATTTTGAGGGTAGGTGTAAAATTGATCAACGCGAGAGTACTAAAAGTTACGTCGTGATCGGCCGCTTTTTACGCGAGTTATTTGCGAAAAACCGAGGGGAGTCCGTTCGACCCCCCCCCCCCCCTAAAGGGCGAGGGTTAACTCACAGTCCGAACTCCGAACAAGTTCGGTCTTGTTTGTGAATTTGTCGGAGCATCACCTAAATCTAGTAGAGATGATGGAGGGAAACTAGGCTTTTAAGGAGGGAAGGGAGTCTGTGACGGTCAGGGGCACTACAAGCTGGTGATAGGGCTGACATGCCATGTTTTGATAGCATGACTGAAACAGACTTTTGGGTAGCCAGGAAATCGCATGCGAGAGCCTGTTGAAATTCTTACATCGGCCTTTATATGCACCAATCGTATATGTACAGGTGCGGGATTTGGCATACGATTTCCAGACAATCGGAAGTATACTGTTTGGAGCCAACGAAGGAAGGAATGAGTGAGTACTAAGTTGAAAGCATTAATTTGGTTCAAAATGATGATGCAGATAAATTAGTTATTGAAATCTAAATATCTTATGACGAGAGCGATTGACATTTTTGGTATGCAGTGTTATTCATTGAAAACAGGTTGGAGCGTTTAAGCCTTTAATTTAGTGGTCGCCGCTTACTAATCATGCGGCATACACGCCGCACATAACCGCCAATGCCGCAACACAGCTTAGATTTCGAAGTAAGCATTTAGTCTCACCCGACGGGGTGTTCCACCCTCCCGGGCCCGGCGCGGTTCGCTTCGAGCACCGGCCCGGCGCCGGTTAAAAAGCTGCCTCTGTCTGCCCGCAGCAAACCCTCGGCGAACAGGGTTCACCGGGACCGGGTCACCGACTGGCTGGGCGCCAAGTCGGTGACAAAACGGCGGCAGTCGACCCAAAACCAGCTAAATGGCTTACTGCGGCCGGGTACCCGATGTAACATCTCACGAATCGCACATATATCAATTCAAATTCGAAAATTTAACTGTACAAACCCTCGATATGACCAACATTCACGAAATAGCAGTAGGATTGCCGCATGAAGTTTTCCAAAGAGCGCCAAACCTGGACATAGGAGGACCGGCAGCTGGTGTTGTGGTTGGGTGAGACATCTTTTGTGCTGTTTCTTCCGTCAAAACGGCATAACAACTGCGTGGAGGCTGCTGATGCATCCGATGTCCCGCCCGTCTCAGCCGTCCACCATCCGGCAAAGGTGCACACCAAGGGCTTATCAGCGCCGGCTGCTGAGTCAAAATTGTACATAGCGCGACAAAAGGTAACCAACAATAAAGGGTGCAACCAGTGGAGCATCATTGCAGACGAGTCTCTCTAGTCTCTAGTCTAGTCCACCGATGGGGAAAACCGGCCAGATGATTAATGTCATTTTTGTGCCCGACGCAAAGAAAATCTTCTTCATGATTGCTGAAGTCCTTCCTCACACCGCCAAAGGACGAAAGACTGGTGCTGTGGGAACCTGTCCTTCTGAGCATACAATGTCGTATCTGGAATAGCCCAGAGCTTAATTCGATCAAAAATATATGGATGATTCGTCAGGATAACGTCAGAGATCTGCTAGGAGCCACCAGCACCGCTTGCCTCACCAGACAGCTCGAGAAGGCGTGGGCTAAGCTTCATCAGCATTGCTTTAGATCCTGATGTCAATTGTGCTGGAACACTTAATCAGTGTATCGCACACAGATGAGGCATAGGCGGCGAAACAGGGGGAGGGGGGGGGGGCACCGGGACACCGTGCCACCGTGCCCCCCTTTGATTTTGGCATTTTAACATTAGCCCTATGGGCGTTGCATGGAAAGAATGGGACCAAAAGTCGGCAGTGCCCTCCCCCCCCCTCCCTGAAGGTGTTCCGCCGCCACTGAGATGAGGATATAGTAAACGATGAAGTTGTCATGTCACCATCGTTTTTTTATTGTTACGAGAACAGTGTATTCGCGTAATTTCTTTCCACACTTTGTACGACTATACAAGTCAAATCATGAGTCGATTTGAGAATCATTCATTTTACTTTGAGTCATGAGTCGGATCGAATCAAATGCTTTGAAAGCTGAATGAGTCATAAGTCGATTGATTCACATAGGGGAGAACGGGGCACAGTGGCCACCCGGGGCACAGCGGCCACCCCGTATTTGAAGCTTTCAGTTTCACAACTGATGTCAACACCAGTTATTGGTTGCCAATTATAGTTCGCTTCATGGTCGTTCGGATAAGCTGTGGTTTCCGGCCCATCGCCACTGTTCTGTGATACACGGAAAAGTATTTCTTCCCTGGTGTCTTTCTATTTTTACTATTTTTAAATGTTTTTATTCCACAACCGTGTGGAATTTATTTAAGCGATCTCGTTCATGCATTGTTTGGTTATCGTACCTATCTTCTACCAATTTAATGCTTTATGCCCCCTCTAATAGCTGAGCTGAAATATTTTTGTCTCGGACGGTATGCGCGGGCCAAAGTGGACGGGGCAAAGTGGCCAGCCCACAGTTGGCCATAAGTTGTTTCCATCTGGACAAAAAACGTTATTAATATTTAAATCTATCGTCATGCGTTTATTTCGGCAATTTTTCGGTTACATCAGTTAAAAAAAATGCACTTTTTTTTTTCTAATATGCCCTTGCATTGTTTAACTAAGATGGGAGGATGACAAAATAAACATCCATCCTCGTTTAAATCAAGCTTCAACAAGTCTAGTCGTGTATGAGGCAACTATCCTATTGCTCATGTCGGGGCAAATAAATCGCTGGTGTCCACTTTGCCCCGCGGGGTGGAGCAAAGTGGCCAAAATGCATAGGTGTAAAGTATTGCCAATATCTCCTAAACGTGAACGCCTTTAGAAATAAAAAGAAGTTAAAATGAAAGGCAATTTAATGAAGAATCTTCCCAAGTTTGAAAATGAAGCGTCGGCTTAGAAACAGACATTAGGGTGGCCGCTTTGCCCCGGTCCCCTATGTACACGTATAAGCAGTTTGAGTCCAAGGTTAAATCGACTCAAGAAAACTCCATTCATATGTTGAATCGACTGGAGCTAACTTGTCATGTGAACCCAATGACCCTTCTGACCCAGTGACCCGACACTGACACTGACCCGTCTGACACTGTGACAATGTGCCGTCTGACACTGTGACACTGTGACAATGTGACACTGTGACACTGTGACCCTGTGACACTGTGACCCGTCTGACCCAGTGACCCGTCTGACCGTGCGCGCAGGTGGAGTGCCACGAGGCGCGCATCTACGAGGAGACGCTGAACATTATGCTGTACGAGGCGTGCGACTCGCCGGACGCCGAGCTGATGCAGGCCACCGCGCGCCGGCCGGCAGCCGCCTTCGGCTGCACCAGCGACGACGACGAGCCGGCAGCCGCCGCCGCCGGCGCGCGCTCCAAGCACGGACTGGACCGGCTGCGCTCCAACAAGCAGGCGGCGCACGCGCACGCGGTGCCGCCGCCGCCGGCGCCGCCGCTGTGAGCGGCCGCCGCCCCCAGTGGAGCGAGCGGCGGCGCGGCGCGCAGCCGAGCCGACCCCTGTCAGCAGATCCGTCGGCACGAGTCCACCCACTCGGTGACTGCCGAGAGACGCACGGCACCCACACTTCAGCCGAGCGCCACGGCTGCGGCTCAGCGTACTTGTAGAATTGTGGATAGGTATGCTTTGCCTGTATCGTTACGTATATACTGTGTCAAACATATATTTTCATCGCCATGTGCAGTTATTGGCGGAGCAATTGATATCCGAATGCATCATGCAATTATGAATGGTAGAGCGGGTTGTTTTGAAGCCAGTTTGTATGCCTCTTCTTGTCCATAAACGCGTCTATTGTAATCTCATTTTGTAAGCCGAGCGTTGTGCATCATAGCGCTGTCTCCACCTGCGTGCTGTTGTGCCGCCGCGGACCGGTCGGCGCCGCTCGGCCGCTGCGCCCGAGCTCCGCTATAGGCGCCCGCGCTAGTGCGCGTGTCTGAGCCGGCGCAGTCCAGTGTCGGGGCCGGCTCGGTCCAGTGTCGCGGCCGGCCGGCCCTAGGGAGCCAATGAGACAGAGGCTGTGACGGGGGGCTCCCAGCGCCTCTGCCAACGCCAACAGATTCATAATATATGCAGTGAGACACTGGCCTGTTGCTGCTCATCACATTTGGAAGGGCGCGGCAGCTCAGAGATTCAGCGCAGTGCGTCCAGCAAGAACGTCGTGTCGCTACCGCCGTGACGCTACAACAATGCGCCTTTTTGCGTTGTTCGATGGCCAATCGTTATAACCGTTTCGGCATCAGTTTGAACAAGCGTCATTCAGAGGACCCCTTCGGTCTGGCTGAAAATCACTCTAATGATAGATCTGACCTGCTGAGTACGATAAGCACAAAATGTAATCTCGGCAAGCCTTACTTACGGATATATGACGGGTCAAAGTTCAAGGTCATTGGTGGCGGACCTTTTCAAATTCCTTAAAAAAATTAATGCAGATAGGCATTGACCTCCTCAGTCTCTTGTCCATAAACTTAGCTCGGCAAGCCCTCACTTCGGAGATAGGCAGGTCAAATGTTGCAGCCACGTGGCGGTCACGTGACCCACTCGCAGCGGACCCCTCAGTTTAATGAAATTCTGTGAGTTGATACATCTAGATGCACTGGTCATTATGCTTAACACGCGCAGTGGGAGGGTTTCGAGTACTACGCCCAGTGGAAGGGGGGGCGGATGTCGCCCCCCCCCCCCTAAGATAGCTCCCACTGGGGCAGAAAGACGAAATTTGGAGGGTAGGTGTGGGCCCTGGGGAGCTCTGTTGCGTATGAATTTCATGACCCTAGGTCAATATCTTCAAGGTCAAATGAGGTCAAAGTAGTCAAATTTTGCCATATGAGCGACTTTTTGCGTTTACACGCCGATAACTCAAAAGTTACCGGCCGATTTTCTTTTTTCTTTCACTTTACGAAAGGACATATGTTTGTGAGAATGTATGGTGAATTTTTAATTAATTCAACAACAAATATGGCAGTTAGAAGCCTGCTAGGGGTAAGATGTCGCCGACTGAAGCCGGATCGGCCGACGCGGGAAACGCGGCAATCACAATTTTGTGTTTACACACTCATAGCTCAAGTTATCGGGCGATTTTCAAAATTCTTTGATCATATGATTGCCTGTACATTTCTCAGCCTTCTCACAAAATCTGACACGAATCGAATATAATCAGTGGTAAAGAGCGCGATGTACCTAAAGACGGAACCGTCCCGCCCCGGCTCAGTCTTCCCTGTCCGCCCCTTCAGGCGGCGCGTAACGGCTAGCGCCGGCCGCCGCGCGCCGCGCCGCCGCGCCGCACTGCCGCGGCGGCGAGATGTTTGACTTTACACCGCTATTACTAGAAAAGTTGTGAACTGATTTTCTTATTTCTTGCACGAGAAGATCTGCAATTCAGTTCTGGACAGGTAGCCAAAATCAGGGGCGCGGGAACTACTCTCCGACTGGGGGGGCACACCATAATAGAGATTAACCTAGGGTACCCCCAAATCTAGTTTTCTCACCGGTTTTAGGCCACTTATTTTTCACCCCTCGGCTTTTTCAACAAAAAAGAAAACATTTGCAAAACAAGTGTGGTATTCCGTCTCAAAGCTGTGGGGGCACCGCCCCCACGGCCCCAGAGTTGGGGGGGGCAAGCTGCCCCCACTGCCCCCCCGGCTCCCGCGCCTATGGCCAAAATTTCAAATTAATACTATGTTTGCAGCGCGAGTTATTGGCGAAAAACAGGAGGGGTGGGCGAAATCCGCCCCCTTCCAGTTTCCACTGCGCTTCTTAATTATCTAAGCTCGGTAAACCCTGTGGGCTGTGATATTAGGGGGTCAAAGTTCAAGGTCATTCAGAGCGAACCCCTTCGAATTGCCTCAAATTTTGCACACAGGTACAAATTTATATGCTGATCATGATGAGCATGAAATCTAAGCTCGGCAAGCCTTGGAAGCTGAGATACAAAGGGTCAAAGGTCAAGGTCATCCAGGGCGGACCACTTAGAATTTCCTCAAAGTTTTCAAGCGGATACAAGTTAAGATGCTGATCAAGATAAGCATAAAATATAAGCTCGGCAAGCCCTGGGAGCTGATAAATCAGGGGGCAAAAGTCAAGGTCTCATAAAGGGAAACTATCACCTATTTCATTTTTATAAGATTGCACAATTCGAATTTTAGAAGTCGTTCTGTGCAGGTTTCAGACTTACCGGATTCTTCAAACACGATCTTTCGATAAATGATTCCAGAGTCGCTTGCGAGTCTAAAATAGTACCGTAACGTGGGGCTATTTGAAACGGATTTTGCAGTTTTTGGCCTCTCCCTTTGAGACGCTTCATATTTCTTATAGCATGTAAATTGCAAAAATGTAGTCCTCTGTGAGCTCTTTCAGATTGGTGCATTTTGGTTCAGCTAGTAATAATGATTAAGGTTATTTTTTATGTTAAAGCATGTCTCAAATAGCCCCGTAGGGTGGGGCTATTTGAGATAGCCCTGTGGTATCGCGAATTGTCCCCCTCCGCCCGGGAGCTGGCGACGCCACTGGCGGCGCCGGCACGCAGACGCGGCGGCTCGAGAGAGTCGGTCTGGCGCGCGTGTCGGGTGCGGTCGTGCGTCGTGTGCGCCGTGTGCGGTGGTCGTCGCGTCGCGGTCAGCACAGACTAGTGTTCGTGTATGAGCCCAGATTGCCTCAGCAATAAACTTGTCTCCACGAGCCAGCCTGTGTGAGGCAGTGCGGAGTGGAGACGTAATACCTGGCGACAAGGATTTCGAACTCGCTGAGGAGGCCGTGGGCGACTCCGATCCGAACGCTGTACTGTGCAGTTGTGGACCGCGTGTGGACTGCGACGGAGCCGCGGAGACTGGTAAGCGGCAGTAAACTGCGTGTCCTGCGACTGACGGGGGCGTGGGCTTGTGTTGAGTCCCCCCTGTGTTCAGCGCTGTCCGAGTGTTTGGGCCTCGGCGGCCATTTTCGGACGGGTGCGCTGGTCGAGTGCGCAGGCGCGTGGTCACGTGTCTCGGTGACGTCGCGGTCACGTGACTCCCCCGGAGTGGAAAGCGCGGGAAACGCAGCGGCGGTGCCAGGGACGGGCGGCAGGGAGCCCGAGTCACTGCTGAGTGACCTTGGCCGGCGCCAGCCAGGGGCGGATCCAAGGGGGGGTCACATGGGTCATGGCCCCCCCCCCTTGAGGCCCGGGGGCCCAAAGACCTGCCAGGGGCACCACCGGCCTATCAGGGGTATCACAGTCCTGACAGGGGCACCACAGGACCGCCAGGGGCACCACAGGCATAGCAGGGACACCACGGGCCTGGTGCCCCTGGGCCCTGACAGGACTGTAACGCCCTTGACAAGCCTGAAGTGTCCCCGGTAGGCACGTGGTGCCCCTGACAGGCCTGAGGCGCCCCTGCAAGGGCGGTGGTGCCCCTGGCAGGCCTGTGGTGTCCATGGCAGGCCTGTGGTGCCCTTGCTAGGCCTCTGGTGCCCCTGACAGGCTTGTAATGCCCCTGGAAGGACTGTGGTGCCCCTGGGCCCTGACAAGCCTGAGGTGCCCCTGACAGGCCAGTGGTGCCCTTGCTAGGCCTGTGGTGCCCCTGGCAGGCCTCTGGTGCCCCTGACAGGCTTGCGGTGCCCTTGGAAGGACTGTGGTGTCCCTGGGCCCTGACAAGCCTGAGGTGCCCCTGACAGGCCCGCGGTGCCCTTGTTAGGCCTGTGGTGCCCCTGGCAGGCCTCTGGTGCCCTTGCTAGGCCGCTGGTGCCCCTGGCAGGCCTCTGGTGCCCTTGCTAGGCCGCTGGTACCCCTGCGCCCGGAGAGGACTGGTGCCCCTGAAAAGTCTGAAGTGCCCCTCGGCAGGCCCGTGGTGCCCCTGACAGGCCCAAGGTGCCCCTGCGAGGCCGGTGGTGCCCCTGGCAGACCTCTGGTGCCCCTGGCAGGTCTGTGGTGCCCCTGGCAGGTCTGTGGCGCCACTGGCAGACCTGTGTTGACTGGTGCCCCTGCTAGGTCGCTGGTGCCCCTCACAGACCTGTGGTGCCCCTGGGCCTTGACAAGCCTGAGATGCCTGGCTATGACAGGCTCGTGGTGCCCCTGATAGACCAGTGGTGCCCTTACTAGGCCTGTAGTGCCCCTGGCAGGCCTCTGGTGCCCCTGCTACCCCTGCGCCCGGAGAGGACTATGGTGCCCCTGAAAAGCCTGAAGTGCCTCTCGACAGGCCCGTGGTGCCCCTGGCCCCTGACAGGCCCAAGTTACCCCTGCGAGGTCGGTGGTGCTCCTGGCAGACCTCTGGTACCCCTTGCAGGTCTGTGGTGCCCCTGGCAGGCCTGTGTTGACTGGTGCCCCTGCTAGGCCGCTGGTGCCCCTCACAGGCCTGCGGTGCCCCTGGAAGGACTGTGGTGCCCCTGCCCCTAGGGGTGCTCATGGGCCCAACAGGTCCGTTGTGCCCCTGACAGGCCTGTCGTGTATACTTGCTAGACCTGTGGTGCCCCTACTTCCTGGCAGGCCTGTGGTGCCCCTGGCGGGCCTGTGGCGCCCCTACAAGGCCGTAGGTGCCCCTGAAAGGTTTGTGGTGTCCCTGGAAGGACTTTGGTGCCCCTGACAAGCCTGAAGTGTCAAGGACAGACCCTTTAGACGCCAGGGTCAAGTTCGTCGGACTGACAACGATTTGCTTACCTGATAACGTTCCTGGTAAGTACTCACTACTCAGCGTCCACAACATATATACACATAGCATCTATGCACATAGCACATTCATATATACTTGCTTACAATTGGTAAATGTGGTTGTGGCTAAGAGTTAAGATACTGACTAAAAATAAAAAAAGAAAAAGAAAAAACTGAAAATGGGGGCACCACCAAAATGAAGTGGACGAAATCCGTTGAGTTTTTAATTTTGGGTATAGGTAGGGGCACCACTTCGATTCATGACCCTCCCCTTGGAGTTTTCCTGGATCCGCCCCTGGCGCCAGCTGACGGTTCAGTCGCGCGGCGGCGGCCGCGGCGTGAGGAGGCTTGAGGGGACCACGAGTGGACGTCAACGGCGGACGGGATGGCGGCGGCTGGACTGAGTCTGCCGGCGGTGGGGCCGTACCAGCCGGGGACGGATTTTCCTCGATGGCTCAACAGCGTGGATCTGTACATGGCGGCCCTGGACGTCACTGGGGACGAGAGGAAGACGGCGATTCTGTTGCACCTGCTCGGACCCGAAGTGCAGGAGGTGTACGGCACGCTCCCGGAGCCGACAACTGGAGTGACCGGCTGCTATGCGACGTGTGTAGCTAAACTCCGAAGCTACCTGGCGCCGCAGCGCAACGTCATCGCTGATCGACTCGCGTTTCAGCGGTTGCGCATGGTGGAAGGCGAGCTGTTTGACGCGTTCCTGTCCCGTCTGCGCCTCGCGGCAGCTCGGTGCCAGTTCCCGCCCGAGCAGGTCAGCGCGGCCCTGCGGGACCAGGTCATCGCGGGCTGCACGCCTCGCCTGCAAGAGCGAGTGCTGCAGCGGGCCGTGGAGGCGCAGGAGCCGCTCAGCCTCCAAGACGTCGTCAACATAGTCCACAATGTGGAGCGGACCGACCGCCTGCTCCGTGAGGTGCGGCAGGACGGCCAGCTGGCCGTACCTCAGGAGGAGCAGCAGGTGCAGGCGCTCGGACAACCCAGCCGAGGGGAGCAGCGCTGTTTCCAGTGTGGCGAGCTGGGCCACTGGAGGGACCACTGTCCCAGCGCGCAGTCGCAGCAGGCCGGCGCGCGGCCCCGGCAGGCCGGTGCGCGGCCACGGCAGGCTGGTGCGCGGCCACGGCGGGCCGGCGCGCCGCGCTGCTACCGGTGTGGAGAGCGCGGACACCTGCAACGGGACTGCAGCAAACGACGGGCTGTCAAGTTGATCCAGGACAGCGACCAGGCCGACTGGCAGGTCTGCGCCGTGCATCTGGCGGCAGGAGCGGCGCAGAAGAGCGGATTCTTCCGACAGCCCGGCTCAGCAAACGGCGGTCGGCTGGACAGCCGACGCGGCGGACCGCGCCGGAGGGGCGGAACGCGCCGGTGCTTCAGGCGCGGCGACTCAGGACACTTGAAGCGTGACTGCCCCGGATGCGGTCAGGTGACGTCTGTGGACGCCGTGACGTCCGTGGCGCAGCGGAGGACACAGCGTCAGGACCGGCTGCCACTGGTCACGGTGACGGTCAACGGCCGGCCAACAGAGATGATGGCAGACACCGGGTCGCCAGTCTCGATCGTGGCGGACGGCAGCATCCCGGGGCTGAAGCTGCGACCATCAACGGTGCAGCTGCGCTCGTTTACGGGCCAGACGGTGCCGGTCCGCGGCGAGGCGACCGTAGAGGCGGAGTTCGGCGGCCAGCGGAGGCGGCTGAGTGTCGTAGTCAGCGACCGACTCGGACACCAACCGCTGATAGGACGGGACTGGTTGCGCGACATGCGCCTCGACTGGCGGTCGCTGCTTCAGGGCAGCGAGGACCGTGAAGTGAGCGGCGCCGACGGAGTCAGAGGGCGCCGTGACACTAAAGGAGCCGGTGGGCGCCGGGATGCTGATGCTGCAGGAGCCGGCGGGCGCCAGGACGCCGATGGAGCCGGCGGACGCCGGGATGCCGATGGAGCCGGTGGGCGCCGGGGCGCCGGCGGAGGGAGCGGACACGGGTACGTCGGCGGAGGCGGCGGTGCCGGGCGGCCCGTCGGAGACGCTCGTGCCAGAAGCTTCGGTGGCGGAGACGGGATCGGCAGTGTCAGAGCGGCGACCGTCGGCGACGTCCGACGAGCAGGGTTCAGCGACGGGTACACCGGCGGCGACGCCAAACGGCCCGTCGGCGATGATCGCGCTGATGGCCGCGGTGACGGCGGCCGCGCCGGCAGTGCCAGTGACCCCATCGGAGGGTGCATCAGTGGCGTTGACCTCAGTGGAGGTCGTGTCGGTGCCGGTGACAGCGGAGGTGACCTCAGTGGTGCACTCGGTGACGGCGGCGGCGGCGGCGACGTCAGCCACGCCGATAACCTCGGTGACGGTCAGGCCGGTGACCCCAGCGGGGGCGACGGTCAGGCGAGTGACCTGGGAGGAGCCGGCTGCGCCGGTGGCCTCAGTGGTGCCGTGGGTGACCGCGGTGGCGGCGGCGCTAGCGACGCCGGTGACCCCGGCGGCGGCGGCGGCGGCTGCGCCGGTGAGGTCAGTGCAGTGGGGCCTCTTGAACGTGAGCGCGGCGCGCACACTGGGCGCTCCGCAGTGCCGTTCCGCCCGGCGTCGGAGGGCCCGAGGCGGCTTATCGGCGTCTGATCGCCGATATTTGAAATGTGATTGGATCTGTGATTGTGATTGTGATTGTGATTGAAAGGTGATTGTTTCACGTAAAGGGGTGAGGTAACCCTGAAGGCGCGCGCCTAAACAATGATGCTTTGTGCTCATGCCATTGTTTCGTGCGCCTGGGAATATGTTCGTTTAAAGGGCGGCAGGGTGTGGTATCGCGAATTGTCCCCCTCCGCCCGGGAGCTGGCGACGCCACTGGCGGCGCCGGCACGCAGACGCGGCGGCTCGAGAGAGTCGGTCTGGCGCGCGTGTCGGGTGCGGTCGTGCGTCGTGTGCGCCGTGTGCGGTGGTCGTCGCGTCGCGGTCAGCACAGACTAGTGTTCGTGTATGAGCCCAGATTGCCTCAGCAATAAACTTGTCTCCACGAGCCAGCCTGTGTGAGGCAGTGCGGAGTGGAGACGTAATAAGCCCATCATCTCAAATAGCCCCAGCCCATAGGGTGGGGCTATTTGAGACAGTTTTAGTTGCAAAGAAATTGAAGAAAATTGGTAACGCTAGAGATAATGTTTTAAACGCCATGCATTTGGAAATTGAATTTTGATCATTTTGGCAAAAATTGCTTTTTTCAAAGACTGTTATATGTCCTTTATATTCAATCTTTTCCTATTTCGTAGGACACTTTAGTTCGGTAGGGTATATGTAAAATTGCATCACTATATGCTAAGGCTATCATAAAATGGTGTGACCCATAGCTTTCAAACTGACAGGATCAGGGGTGTCGTTTTCCGAAAATGATTGGTAGGGCCCAAAAACGGCGGACGGCCATTTATGACGTGCTAACGAAGGTAGAATACCCGCCCAAATTTGCCTTTCTCATCGTATTTCGGCCACTTTTTTTCCGCTTTAGTAATTGAAATTGCAATCAAAAAATCAAACATAAAAAACTTTCTTTGGAAATCTAGGTACCTTCCACCAAACCCAATGCACAAAACGTGCATTTATGGAGGCATTGGTGTCAGAGGACACGCTCGTTTTTTTCCGTGAAGCTTTAGTTCGATCAAGAAACGAACGGTTCATAACTGCCCTTTTCATCGAGTGATATATGACAAAATATTGGTAGGGCTCACGGAACATTAGTTGGGCCCATATAAACATTGGTAGGGCTCGGGCCCTACCAGGCCTATACAAAACGACGCCCTTCGAGGTGGGGGGGGCAACCATGTGTTTTGGCCCACCCACTTTTTACTCGAGGCCCCTCGTCTCGATTTGAGAGGACGTCGTCACCTTCCAGAATAAACAAACTCGGTAAAAATAAGTTCCACGAATCCCACGCACGGGCTCCAAAGGGCCGTGATGGATCCAAGGAGGCCCTCTGTTCATACTTGTCAGTCGAAGCCCTTGAGACTGATGGCCTGAGAGGCCCTAGTGGATCTGAGGAGGCCCCAATATCCACACTAGTCAGAGGTCTGATACTGGTGGTCTGGGAGGCCCCTCCATCCACACTAGTCAGAATAGGCCCCTGACACTGGCGGTCTAGCCGAGGCCCAGTGGCGTATCCAGGGGGGAGGCCAAGAGGCCATGGCCTCCCCCTTTGGCATCAAACATGCAAGTGGGCCCTTTGGGTCACTTGAGTGCAGTGACGTACCCAATGGGGGCCATGGGGGCCCTGAGGGGCGCCCTGGTTACCTGAGGGTCCCCCTGGTCACCTGAGGGGTCCCTGATTAGCTGAGGGGCCCCTGGTTACCTGAGTGGCCCCTGGTTATCTGAGGGGCCCATGGTTATCTGAGGGGCCCCTGGTTATCTGAGGGGACCCTGGCTACCTGATTGGTCCCTGGTTATCTGAAGGACTCCGGGTTACCTGAGGGGCCCCTGGCTACGGGGGCCCTGGTAACCTGAGTGGCCCTTGTTATCTGAGGGCCCCATGGTTACCTGAGGGCCCCTGGTTTCCTGAGTGCTTACCTGGGGGCCCCTGATTACCTAAGGGACTCGTGATTGCCTGAGAGCCCCTGATTTTCTGAGAGGCCCCTGGTTACCAGTGGGGCCTCTTGTTATATGAGGGACCCCTGGTTATCTGAGGGGTCCCTGGTTACCTGAGGGGCCCCTAGTTATCTAAAGGGCCCCTAGCTACCTGAGGGGCCCCTGATCCCCTGGGTGACCCCTGGCCAGTGGTCTGAAGAAACCTTGGTCACCTGAAGGGCCCATGTTTACCCCGGGAGTACCTGGTTATATGAAGGGCCCCTGCAGTCACATCAAGGCCCTTAGTTACCCGTGAAGCCCCTGGTATAACCGTCCCCTGGTTATCAGAGCCCTTACGATGGCGTTTAGTGTTTACTGCTGGCTCGAAGGGACTACTGATTCGTTCAGGCAATTCACGTGCCCATTTATGCCACTTATAGTGCAGGGGGACATCTTACCCAACGCCAGGGGGCGTCTTTCCCACCATTTGGGATAAGATGCCCCCTTTCAGCTCTTCGAGAAATTGCTTAATAGCAAAAAATTATCATATTTCAAGCACGAAAGAGTGATATTTTATGGAGAAAATGATGTCGGCTTCCGTTGAAACTACAACTATTTGCTTTCCGATGGTCATTTTCGAATAATATATGACATAACAAACCCCTGGGCATCTTTCCCCACTCTCCCCTACTTACCATAAAATCATTATTTTGTTTTATATTACCGCTGTAACATTGACCGAGGCCAAAAGGCATGCCATTAGGATTCGGTATCGGCTCATCAGAGGCCGGGTACGCTCACAAGGGGTCTGGGTAGGCCTATCATAGGGGCATTATGGGCCAATGTAGATCAAATAGGGGCTGTTGAAGGGCTACCAGATTTCGACGTGGGCTCCCAATTACCTCTGGTGGCCATATGCTGTGCCCTGATGGACTAACGATGGCCCCCGATAAGCCAACACCAGCCGCTAATTGGTCTACAAAGCCTTCTCATGGGTTTAAAGAGGTCATTGAAATGCCGAACTTGGCTACCGAGAAGCCCACGGCATCCGCCGAGTGCACCTGTTGGAAACAATGTCGTCCTCTCGAAGGCCTGCCATGCCCATGACCCCTGAATAACCTCTTTTCAGTCCCCTGATGGACCTTGATGTTCCTAAATGGACCCCTGATCGACTTAAGAAAGACCGAAAACGAATATCTACCAAATTTCATCGAAAAATAATAACCGGTTTTCAAGATATTACACTTTTACTTTTATTACTTTTTGGGATCTCCGCTGTTCCTATCGACTTTACTTGAAAGTGCAGCACTTGTTGCGCGCAAAGCAGCATATACCACCGCATGCTACCAAACGTTTTAGTAAAAGATTTAAAATCGTTTGATCTGCGCTGACGTCACACATTCAGAGGGGGCATCCTAATGCATCAGCCCCTCTGAATCCAAGTGCTGCAACTTTGAAATTAGATATTTTCGATTTGAGGCATTTCTCGATCTTGTGAGTGCTCAAACCGGTCAGTGCAAGCAAGGGACCCCATTTTGGCTATCTCAACTCAAAACTAATGTTAAGGTGGGATGGTCACTTTAAATGTAAAAGACTGCAAACGAGCGGCTAATGCGATCCGACTACTGTTCTCCTCCAAAGGTGGAGCCGGTGCTCGGTGCTCGGTGCTCGGTGCTCGGTGCTCGGTGTCGTTGCCAGCCTCTGTGCCGTCAGTCGCCGGGAGCCGGCGCGCCACGTTGCGTGCCGGTGTGCCACTGGACTCGGCGTGCGGCCATTGCAGCACAAACTGGCGCGCTGCTCGGCCTCTGACAATTGGCAATTAACTCGACTCTGAAACGGCAAATGACAGAAATTTCGTGATTTACAATAGCCCGTAGGGTATCCGTTTGTCAAATAAATTACGGTGTAAGCTAGGATCCAGTGGGAGATGTAGGAAGACATCGCCTGACCGCTCTAATCATTCATGACATTTTTTCCAATGCACTTATTGTTTTCAGCGGTCGATGAGGGGAGGGGAGGGGGATAGAGGAGGGTGCTGTCGCCTGTCAATAGCGTTTTGAGCCATGGAAGCGACCGCCTGGAGAGACCCAGGAGAGAGCGCCGGTCCAATCCGGCGCGGAGGTAGGGGTGAGATTGTAATATTTTTGGGAGGGGGTGGGGTTTAAAAACGACAAAATGTTCATCTCGCACGGCGTGGAAAGGGCTAATGCTTCATTCATATACCAAAGAACATGGGGGCAGCAGCGACACTCCCCCCTTAGCTTCAGAGCCGAGGGGGCGGCGTCCCCTCAACATTGTATAGCGAGGAAGGAATAAGGATCTTCCCTTCTTTCCGGACTTAGCCTAGGTCTGTTTTATACTACTAGGGTTGACTATTAAATAATGGAAGTGCGCGTAGCAATGACAGATCAGGGGCGTAGCCAGAGCCTTTCGATGGGAGGGGCACAGTGGGTCCGATGGCCCCCCTCGCAGATGGCCCCCTTGCAAACGGGCCCCTTCGCAGGTAAGCTTCTCTTTAACCCGCGCCCTGCTGGGGGGGTGTTTGAACACTCCCCCCCCCTTGTGGTTTTTCGTGAATATCTCAAAAACGGCGGCGCGGAGCGCCGCCGTTTTGGTACACCTTATCATACATCAATTCTACACATGTTGTGAAAATTTCAGACCAAGGTCATTCAAGGTCAGGTCACCAGGTCACTTGAAGTGACCTCACCTCATAAAAAGTTTCAATGTCTGTCATAGCTACACCGAGTGACCGATCGCTTTGAAACTTTCAGCGAGTGCTAAGAGCAAGAGCATGTACAAAATGTATATCTCAGAATTTGATATCGATGACCTAAGGTCAGGTCAATTTTGCGACCTCCCCATTATAAGTCAATGGGAGAAAATTGAAATGCGCTTCTTTTGGACGAAAGACATTATAACACTCCCAAACACCTAATTACAAGTGGTTTAGACACACTGAACATGAAAATGGTGTCCGTGACCCTGTTTATGCCCTGAGGTCATCTTAGGTCACGAATGGTATCTAACAGTTTTCGCAAATCACTTTGATAGAGGCATGCTAGAGCGATGAAAACGCCTTAGATGTGTTCAGTTCGAAGATACGGATCGACTGATATGCAACATGACCCTTTCCGGTCAGGTCATGACCTTGACCTGAGGTCAATTTCAAGTTGACCTTTCAAGGTCAAGTTATAGTTCATTCGATGCGTCTTGACGAGAGGAACACGATGCCGGTAAAAATAAGCTCGTACAAGGCTTGGGTCAAA
>NW_024883693.1:0-51537 GCF_019059575.1 Amphibalanus amphitrite
CCCGAAACGTTTTAAAGGGAGAATCACCATCTTTGAAACCCGTTCATCTCCTTTTGAATTTGGTAGATTTCATCGCACTTCTACCACTTTTGCTGCAGACTCTAATAAATTTCTCGAACTGTTGACACAATTTTCCCGGGCGCCGACAAACTACAAAACACCTTCGAATATTTGACACCACTCCTGCGGGCAACTGACACACTGACGCAATCCTTCAGGGAGCCGACTCAAAGACAACACAAACATACTGACACACACAGACATACTGACCCAACAGACACACTGACACCACCCACATCCTTCCGACGTTGACAGCATCACAACTCCACCTAACACTGACACAATGTGACACATGCTTCACCACAGACACTATCACCCTCACCACTTACACCACTGAGAGCACCAGAGGTCAGACATCACCACAGGGACTCGCACCAGGGTTCACGAGGTCAGGCACAAACCCCACAGTCAGACGGTGTCTGCGCCGCCGGAGCGGCTGGTGGGTCGCTCATACGGCTTCGTTAGTCGCTTCCTGCCCTGGCTAGGGGTGTCGAATTGGCCCGGAGAGGCAATACGGAGAACAGGGACATACTTTGCAGTTTTAATGTTTTACTGGTTTGTGCGGGTTGGGTTTTGTTCGTGCTACAAATTCGGGAAGGTTTAACATTTTGCTTCTGCAGCATCTCCATGGTAATACGAGTGTAAAGATTTAAAAACAGAGTGGAATCCGGATGAGCTAAATCCATTAGATTTAACCTCGTGGACATGTGCCGACAATTGGCAGCTACATTCAAAGACGCATGCCATTTTGGCGTGGACCATAGAAACAAAATCCGATGACCGATGCCTACTCAGCTTCACCATTTACCGGTTGAAACTGCATCAATGAGAACCATCAGTCTCCACTTTTCCACGACTAAAGATCAAGACCAACCCTCGTTACCATTACCATTTCCCCGTCGTTAAGAGGCCATCCTGACTTGTTGCCGCGTCTAACAGTGTCGCCCAGACAACCATCAGCCCACCCACTTCCATCTACATTCTGTTCTATCGACCGGGCCCGTCATGTGCCACGGGCAGCCACTGCGGCCGCCTCATAATGTCCACGGCGAGTGTAGGCGCCGCTGCCAGGCGACAATACAGACCACTGCATTTAGACCGCGACGTAGTTATTTCTGCTTTATGAAACGCTCGAGCTGGGTGGACAAAGATGGTGGGATGTTTGAAATATGTGACAAAACGGTTGGTTCGAGATGGCTCAAAATCGGATGTTCTAACTTCTAAACCGAAATATTTTCCCAAGTAAATATTTGACTTTCCATTTGGTGTCTTCAAATGTCACTCGCTGCCAGGACCGGGGATACCAAAAACATTATAACCTTTTGCTACTGACAAATAGCTATTACGTTCGCACCGAACAAATAGGTACCCAAAATGGATACCCCACAGCTAGCCTGCAAGCATCTGTCGTTCCGTACGATTCAAACGGTTCACAACTGCCGTGATACCAACATAAATAGCAGAACTCTTAGCATTCATACCAGAGCGCAGGTAGATTCTCCCGAGACGAGTACCTCATTCACACCTTTCACATTCATTCCCCTATTCAATCCCAGCATATCATCCACTTTCGTTCATCCTCTGTTCAATAGCCACCTCCCCTCCCTCTATCCCGTGTGAGTCATTCACCTCTCCCTCCAGCTACCGTGCTTCCCTCCCTATCTTATGCCCTGACCACCCTCCCAGTTTCTCTACTCACCGTTGTGCGTCGGCTCGGCCTCCCCGTTCATCTGCAAGTGCGCCACACCGGCCGTCACAGCCTCCACCTGTGACCCGTCGTCGTCCCCTCCACCGAAAAACACCCCCACAGTGCCCAGATCCTCCTCCGCTCCCGCTGAGGGAGTCGGCTGGGCGGCGGCGGCAGGGGACGGACCGGGCTCGTCACCCCAGCCCCAACCGTCGCTAGAGTACGGGTCTTCGGTCGGAGGCGCCGGGTGAGGTCCCAGGGGACCGGGCGGACCAGGCGGACCAGCGTGTGGTCCTGTTGGTCCCTGATGCGGCCCCGACTGTCCAGGATGCTGTCCCGGCGCTCCGAGCTGCTGCCCCGCGCCAGGACCGGCAGCGGGCGGGGGTAGCGGCTCTTGTTGCGCCTCAGCAGCATTGTAAGCCGGCTGCTCGCCCCACCCGCTGTCCCATCCCCAGTCACCACCGTTCTGCGCACCGTAACCTCCGTACTCTCCCGCGGGAGGCGCGTCCAGATTCGTTGAGTAAGGCTCGCCCGGGGCACCGCCAGCCGGAGGGTATCCCTCTCCGGCCGGGGGGAGATAGCCGTGACTGTTCGGCGGGTACTGTTCCGCTCCCGTGTACCCCTCGTTGGAGTAGGGTTCCGCCGCAACACTGGCCGGCGGGTAGCTCGACTGATCAGGGGCGTGTCCCGTCTGAGCGCCAAACTGATCACCAGTCACATCGTGCGCGGTGTACGGCGTATGCGGCGCTCCCGGGTACCTATCCGGCGCTGCCTGCGGCGGCGGATGTGACACATGCGCCGCGTTCGCCGGCGGCGGGGCGCCAGGGAAGGTGCCCGGCGGCTGACCGGGCGCGGAGTAAGGCACCTCGGGCGGGTAGCTGGCCGGCGGCGGTGGGTAGCCGGTCCGGGCGGCGTTGGCCGGTGGACCACTAGCTCGGGCCATGTTGGCGGGGGGTCTGCTGGCCGCCGGGTGGGCCGGGAAGGGCTCCGCGCCGGCCGTCGGATGAGCGCCCACAGAGGCCGCTCCCGCCGGCGGGGGGTAGTTCATACTCGGCTGGTGTGGCGCCGGTGGCGGGTCCGGCACCGCCGACTGGTGGCTGGGAGGGAAGCCAGGGCCGGAGCTCGCGGGAGGGGCGTATCCGGCCGACGCAGGCGGAAAGTGCTGCGGGGGAGCGTGGCTGGTGGGAGGCGCGGACACTGGAGTGACGGGCGCAGCGTCCCAGCCGGTGGAATTCCAATCCCACTGGCTCTCCCCCTGTAACAAACACACATCCATTAGTGACTGACATAGACATTCTGTTCTCAAACGAAACAATTCAATAGCAGAGATATTAGCATACACACTTAATGTGAATAAAATGGTTGTCAAGTGCTGTAATGTAAAATAAAATAGGATTCACTTGCTGCGAAACCAAATTCCCTATGCAACATTGCTAGACTGAAGGTAACCCTGCCCAAACAACCAATGTATTTTTATGGTGAACAAACACATATTAGGATAAATCATAGCTGTGAACAATAGCAGAACTTACATGCTGAGCTGATGCACTATCTGGTGTGAACACCTTCACATTCTGGGCTCCCGCATCCCACACTGGTGATGGCTTATCTGAAAAATAAATGAAGCTCACTAAGAACATGTTTCAATGCATAAGTTGCAGATCAAGTCACCTTCCACCAAGCCCCATTGCATTTCTAACATCACAAGTTTTAAGCTTCATCCTAATAGCCAGTGAGAAACCAACCAGGCAGGCAAATAGATCAACTGAATTCTAAACTCTGATGTGCGACACTTCTCAAACCAAAGTAAATGCAAATTCTCATGAATACCTATTTGGTAGCTACTTACTTCTGATAGGCATTCGGTTGTGCCCATGCTGTCCAGTGTTTCTGTACATGTCAGGCTATCTGAAATAAAAAGTAACAATAAATAAAACATCATAGTAGAACAATAATGAGACCATGACCAAATATCCAACAGGAATACCTATCAAACTTCTCTTATCCCAGGCCTGGCCATTATGAATTAATGTTGTATCCATAAGAGTTCAGTTATGGATTCATCAGATACATGCATCAACAAAAACATTATATATAAATTAGAAAGCACAACTTAACCCCAGTAAACTTTTATCCTTTTTAGTATCACCAGCATATTATTCAGATTCTTCCAATGCAATGTACCAACATAGGTAGGTGCTGGTAGGTACCTAAGTATCATTATAACACACATGACAGGAATAGCATGAGACATAATGCAAAAGTTTGAATGAAAATGTAGGAGCAATTGCAACTTATTCATTAAGCCAATACTTTTTATCAAAATGTTAGACTAGGTATTGCATACACTCAGCTTAACCGTGCGAATTGTGAGATGCCGGTAAAATTTCTACCCATTACTCCTGCTTGTTTTCTTGTGAACCGGAAATGGAATACTAAGATATTGGTTAGGTACTTGCTAGCATGAGCAGATTCAATGATTCCTTGATTTTGTAACTTAAATTATGAGTGAGCTGCACAACGATCATGCAAAGCCACAAGAAAGTGTGGTAGGTAGGTACCTATCAGCACACTGATAGGCAATACTGCAACACCCGAGTAAAAAAAAAAAACTGAAAGACCACAAGGTAAGCATGCATTTTTGACAACAATAGTAAATGAAGTTTTGAATAAGCCTACAACTACAAAGCATTTTACACAAAAATATAGGTAGGATTGAAACGAAACATGTAGGTATCTGGAAGTGTTTATAATCGGAATGGGCCAAGCAGCTTGACCAAACAATTACTTTTTGAACCTTAAGAAACGAAGACTCGAGCTCACCTCATTGACGAGAAGAAACGCCAGACAGGTCTACAGATTCAACGACCTCATCAATTACTTTAATTACACCATATGGTTCACAAATATGATAATCCTGTGTAAATTCTCTACAGACTACAACACCGGTCACCGGTACATAAACGGCGCGCTGAGACAATTGACGAGGCGAAATGTGGGACAATACTTATTTTATTCAGCGACCATTTGTACTTTGAAAGAAAAAATCCTATCAAATATGAAAACACGTAACATAGGCAACCTTACTTCATTTCTTATATGCGAATAAATTCTTCTTGGAAGCATAGTCAGTTACAAATAAAAAAGAAAAATTAGAGCGCCTGAAATCGAAACCAGTTGGACTTCAAATTCACTTTAAAGGAAATAGTTCACTTTCACGAAATTATTTTTATTGCAATAGATTTGTGATTTTTATGTTCAAAATGATCAGCAAAGAAAATAAAACCTTTTTACAACAAAAGATTATTTTCTATATTTTTGATATAGGAAGAACTTTTCAGTTTCTGTAAGGCACACGCGATCCAGTATGAAAAGAGCATGGGTCCCGAAAATTCTTCAGAAACTAGAAAAATTATCGCGGCCACCGGCATTTGGGCGATCTGCTCGTGCTTTTGTTACTGGAGCGCCCTTTGCGCCTCACTGGAGCGAATTTCTCTAGAGTTCTCGTAGATAATTGCTCTAGTTTCTGAATAATTTTCGGGACCCATGCTCGTTTCATACTGGATGCGAATATATGCAAGGCACACATCCTCAACGCAAGACACATTTTTCGGGACGAGAAATAGAATATCTTTGCCTAGGGTGATCGTTGGGCTGTAAAAGCTCCCGATTTATGCTTGTCTCAGCCCAAGCTACGGAACTGCTATTCCAGTTCAAAACCCATGTTAAAATGTGAACTATTTCCTTTAAAGGAAAAAGATGAAACAAATCACACAAATATCAATCAAGATGCATTTCAGCAGCTATTTGCGACATGCCTTTATTTTTTGTATTTCTTACACAACCAAAAAAAAAAATCAATTCTCAACGATCTGCTATCAATAACAAGTACTAAAATATGACCATCTCTAATTTGGAACCTTTTAAACTGTTTTCGTAATTTGTTGTTTATTTAAATTCATCCAAAAATGCTTGATAGGCTTGAAACAATTACAACGAACCTAAAAAATAAAATCATATTTAAGAAATTAACAGTCTTAAAGGATAGGTGAAGAATATCACATTTATAAATACAATCCATAAAGCCACATCAGCTGAAATCACGTAAATGAATCTACTGCTATTTGGCGCGTATGTTACATATGTGGCAATTGTTTTGATAAAAAATTGTTTATTTCAGTGGAGAGAAGCTGACGAAAAAATCGTTTTTTCTCATATATACCATCTGTTTCCTGGAAATGTGAATACTGCTTTCTCTTTTGAGGACTGTGAGAAGTTTCGATCAGTAAGCTCGAACTGTCCCAAGGGACACAGGATCGAAATTGAAGCTCTCAAGTTTCAATTTGTCGAACAACATGGTTCTTATGACAATGATTGCAAGAGTTGCTGATGGGTTGCCGCTTGCAGCATCCATCCAGGAGGATGAGCAGGTTGGTCAAATTTTATCATTCTTTATTTGATGCCAGGCTGGATAAATCCCATAGGCGCGGGAGCCGGGGGCAGTGGGGGCAGCTTGCCCTCCCCCCAACTCTGGTCTCTGGGGCCGTGGGGGCGTTGCCCCCACAGTATTGAGACGGAATACCACACTTTTTTTCAAATGTTTTCTTTTTTGTTGAAAAAGCCAAGGGATGAAAAATAAGTGGCCTAAAACCGATGAGAAAGCTAGATTTGAGGGTAACCTAGGCTGATCTCTATTATAGTGTGCCCCCCCCCCCAGTCTGAACGTAGTTCCAGCGCCCCTGATAAATCCATGCACTGCGCCAGACACCAGATGCCTTGGAGTTGGGACTCTCAGTCTCGTGTGTCAAAATTTTGCACCAGTGATTTGACACTGAATTCTGAGCACAATTGGTGCCGAAATTGGAAGCTTATTTGTGTGAAATTTTAACTGTTTCAACCATTTAGGCCCATGCACAATTTGCACAAGTCTCTTTCCCATTTGCATTAAAATGTTTCTAAAAGATTAAGCTGAACTTTGTTCAAGCATGCTCCATGCCCATTTTCGGGAATGCACTTTCTGGGAACAAAAAACCCAAATATGGGAATGCTATGTAGGCATTATTTCAAACAAGAAGGAGAACTGTTAAGTGGCATCCTAAAAATATACAATGATCATGAGCCGCCTTATATTTGTCTCAATATTATTGGGAAAGTTTGATATTGTAAAGCCCAGCATAGTTTCAAATAGTTCCCCTGTTTCTAAACCAGTCCACCACCCGGGCTGCATGCCCTAATTTGGGAACGCTTTCATGGCACTGCCAGTGTTTCTTATGGGAACAGTGTACCCTAACTTGGGAACGATTTCACTGACGCCTTTCACGGGCTCTTTTAATAAATGCACATCACGTCCGACGCCTACAGTTATTGTAAACACAATCATCATAAGATGACCTTTCCATAGACAGCTATGGCCGGATAGGTTTGTGAGCTCATATCGATTTTATTACACGTAAAAAATGAGCCTCACCGGCATATCCAAATACCTATAGGAGCGCTGCATGGCTGAACCTGAATCCGGAGGACTTCTCCGACATACACACGGCCTGGGATACAGGGAGACATCTGTGGTGTTTTATTAAACTCCAAACTGACACCTAGATACAGTGAAATGCATTACCAGTCAAGGTCATAAATGACTAGAATCACTTGCCATGTTCTGTCGTCTGTGCGGATACAGTGAACTAATTGACACTCACTGGGCACACCTCCACTCAGGGCGCCAACGAGGGCCGGGCAGCGGAGCAGCACACATTCGGGCACACCAGCCTTTTCCCGGCACATGGCACAGCGCGTCGCGGGGCACCGCTTGTCCGGGCACTGCTGTCACGCCGCGGAGGGGAGACGGCCGATTCGGTGCACGTACTGGAGTGAGCGGCCCCAGTGGCCCGCCCTCAGCTGGTGCACCGAGTCGGCGTCCTCTCGGTCCTCCCCGGGGATAGGGAGCGGCGGCGCGCTCCCGAGGAGTGGCATGAATAGTGACTCGGACCAGCTAGCGCGCCATTAATGGAGGCTGCACAATGAACCGCCCAGGTCAGCGAGTTCGCGTCCGTGGGCAGGGCGGCCGCTTGTTCCGCCAGGTGGTCGTCTGCGCTCTCATTCCCGTCGATCCCGCAGTGGGCAGGATAAGGTACCTACTTCACAACGCTCAGCGATGTTCAACAAGGTCTTCCATACCCATATCCGCGCCGCGGGTGGAGGCATGGCATGTCAAGCATCTGTGTGTTTAACCTGCGCCCTGATGAGGGGGGGGGGGCATTTTGCCCACCCATGTGGTTCTCTTGAATAGCGAGAAAACGCGCGCCGTCATAGGTCATCTTAGGTTTGAAGTTATTGAGGTCAAACTGAGGTCATGTTGTAGCAAAATTGTGCCAAATAATACGCAATCTTGAAACGCTGACAAAAGCTACAGTTAACGAGGAATTTCGAACTTCTTTATATGGTCGTGTAGAGAAAAGACGGTGCTAAAATAGGTACTGCTATTTCGGATTTTCAAAATTTTGTGATCACACGCAAATCACTACAATTCATCGCAAAAAACATCACATATACAACAAAAAAGTATATTGAAGCACACTTTGTGGTCTAACGAAGGTATTCTGCCATTTGAATCGCCCGAAAAAGGCGTGTGTGAACGTTAGATGGCTACAACGCCCCGACAGCGGAGACGGCCAGGCGCTGCAGCTCCGGTCAGTTGAGTGTCACTGCTCCGACAAAGTTTGTCGGGTGATCGCTCGACGCTAGGTAGCGCTGTAGCCGTTCAGAAGCAGATATAGATGTCGCACAGTATGCATGGCTATGGCATATCTAGGATTTCTACGTCGCAACTGATTGTGCCTTATTATATAATTATTTTTGCACTGAAAATGATGATTGGTTGTTATTACTCGTCGCTTAAAGGGACCCTCCCACCTTAACATTAGTTTTGAGTTGAGATAGCCAAATTGGTGGCCATGGCCTGCAAATACCGGTTTGGGCACTCACAGCATCGAAAAATGCTTTAATTCGAAGATATGGAATTTCAAACTTGCAGTTTTCGGATTCTAAGGGGCTAATGCATTGGAATGCCCCCTTAGAATTTGTGACGTCAGCGGAGATCTAGCTATTTTTAAATCTTAGACTAAAACCATCGTTAACACGTGGTGGTATACGCTGCTTTGCGCGCAACGTCTGCCGCATTTTAAGGCTGCCAAATTATTGCTTCCAAATAAAGTCGCTAGTAACAGGGGAGATCCCAAAAAGTAAACAAAAGTAAAAGCCTAATATCTTGAAAACCAGTGAATATTTTTCGGTGAAATTTGGTAGATATTCGTTTCCGCTCTTTCTGAACCAAGGGACATCACTTTTATGCCAATTCATTAACTTTTTTGAAGGTGGGAGGGTCCCTTTAAATTCAAGCATTCAGCCTTGTCGAAAAATGGTTAATACCAAATGGGATTATTGGATGGAACTCAACCGTACCCAACTAGCAAAAGCACAAGCAGACTCTTCTGTTGCCATTTCAGAAATTTGGATGCACTTTTGCCGCAGCCATATGGTATCGGCTGGCCAGAAGCTTGGTTCTGGTAAATGAAGTGAAGTCTGAAACATTATTTAGTGCGCCGGGCTACGGCGTTTTGTATTGCATTCTACCGCGATGTAGTCCGACATCTGACAGCCTATTAGTGACTTATTGGACCCGATGCCGGATTCCTTTGATACATTATCTAGTCGATCTGGTCCCACGCTTTCCTAACTTCAACCATAGTTCACGTGCAGCTGCTCTGCCGAAATGCCTTAACCCGCGCACCGACGGGGGGGGGCGGATATCCGCCCCCCCCCCCCTGAGGTTTTTCGCGGATAGCGGGAAAACCGCGGCACGAAATTTGGTATGACTATTCTCTCATCAATTTTACACATGGTGTGCAAGTTTGAACCTCCTAACTTTTAAGGTCAGGTCACCAGGTCACTTTGAATGACCCAACCTCAAGTCACTTTTTTGCAACTTTGTCACCGTGCCAGAGCTACAGTAGATGTCGGAGGCCTTTGAAAGTCGCAGGATGTTATTAGGTCATTAGTAGCTACAATTTGTATATCTCGGAATTTTGATGTCGGTGACCTAAGGTCAGGTCAATTTCGCGACCTCCCCATTATAAGTCAATGGGGGAAAAATCAACTCCCTGTTTTTACCACTAAAACGGGTCGGAATGGCCCCATATACCATACATGACTTCACATACGATCAACCTTCACTACCTTGAGGTCTGTTTTGCTGTTGGGCAGCTGTAAGGTCATGTGACGTCATCAAAGGTCACCAAAGGTTTTTTGCCAATAACTCCTTACAGGAACAAGATACAGCCGCGCGGATGGTCTCATTGTGTTCAGCTCGTCAAGACGCATCGAATGATATACATGATGACCTCGAGGTCACGTGACCTGAGGTCAACCTTTGACCTTGACCTTTCGAGGTCAACATATATATCATTCGATGCGGATTGACGAGAGGATCACGATGATGCCCTTAGTTTGTTCCTATCTTGACTACTTCGAAAGTTATTCGAGAAAAACCCTCTCCATATCTAGCGCCGCCATTTTGACTTTTTCGACCCCTGTGACGTCATCTTTGACCTGACCTGAAAATGACCTTAGTAAAAATTGTAGACCTTGTCCGTGCGTATCCGATGCCGTTTACCGCTTGTCACTATCTTGCTTCGTTCTCGAGATCTCAGGGGGGGGGCGGTCATCCGCCCCCCCCCCCCCGTCGGTACTAAGTTGGCGCAGACCCCCGTCGGTGCGCGGGTTAAAGGCAGATCAGTCGTGTCTGCATACTTCAGCGAATCCATTTCGATAAGCTCATTCCGAGACCGAACACTGCTCAATATCGTACAAACTACAAACTGCCAACTGCTTATCGACAAGCTCACAGACTGCAGTGTCTTGCCACAAGACAAATCGGACACACAGCATGTTTGCGAGCTTAGAACCGCTTATCGTCTGATCAACACCGTCTCCTCCATGCAACTTTTTAAAATAGCATTTTGTTCTCAAAAAGAGACTTGTTTACGTTTTCCATCGAGTGGGCACTGGGCACTGAGCACTGAGCAGCTCGGGTGCTCTATCACTTTGCCGCAGCACGGGCCTCTCCCGGAGGTGTTTCCCTCCATTTGGCTCTATTGCCCTCATCATCTCGCCTCGACTGTTTGTCGCGCCTCCGTTTTTTTTTTCAAACCCCGGACTGCGCGATGGTCTGTGTGTCGTATTCGTCTTGGGACGTCCTATGCACTTCTTTCCGTATCGCGACGTCCCCTATATACATATTTAGAAGCGCGCAGGACTGGGGTGGCGGTACAAAACCGCGCGTCGCCCTGGCACGCGCCACCCGCGCCACGCGCGCCAATTCCCTTTGCCCCCCCCCCCCCCCCGCCGCCGGTGGTTATAAATGTGGCTGAAATATGAAAACGGGGCTGTTTTCGTGTTTTCGCGCGCGTCTGGAAAACATATGCGTTCGAACGCGATGGTGATGAGGGACTTGTCTGGATTTATTGTTTGGGGACCGCAAACCGAGGCGGGTGTCTCTTGGTCTTGGCGCGGACCGCAACAGAAGTTAACTCACTTCTTGACGGCATGTCGGATGGCCTTAGCGACTTGGACTGCATATGAAGCAGAAAATGAATAATAATGGTGAATTATGGACGACGTTAATGAATGTATGGCGCCATTGTGTGTGATAGGTTTGAAGTTGGTGTAGGTCGTGGGAAATGAGCGACAGGCTACCTGCCGGTCCCGTTTCTTACAGTGAAAGCTGCCGAAATGTCCACAAGAAATATTATATAAGGTTTATTAAAAATAATGATGTAAAACTACCTGTTGATGACTGAATGGTTGAACGAATGAATGTAAATGAATGATGTATTCCAGCGGCCATCTCCTATCGACAGTTTCCATCTTGGCCCGTTGTTAATGAACTGTCGTACCCCCAGAGCCGGATTGTCGTACACTCCAGCCCATTGTCCGTTGTTGGTTAAGCAGGGGCGAGGGTAATCACATCCCGCCCACTAGATGCTGAGGGTGATTCGTATTTACATTTTGTGTATTTTGCAGAATTCTGTTTTCCATAGATAGAAAATAGATAGATAAAAATAGATAGATAAAAAAATCCGTATGACAACTAACGATATGACCTGACTGAATTTTCGTTTGCTACAACATCCGTAAAATTTTGTGTGGACGTTTCAATGCTAGTTTTGCTCTTTCCAAACTTACTCGGGCTCACGCTGTAGTTGCCCTGTTCGTTCGTTCGTCAGCTCTTTCAGATTTGTCTGACCATCCCAATGTTCCTAGTGTATGCCGGACAGAGTGACGCGATTCTGCGTGTAACAGCTCTACCCATCCTATCTTGTAAATGCGTGGGGTATCATATTTTTTTAGTGTCGAAAGCCTGAAAGCTGGCAACGCTGGCAGTGCCGGTTTATTTTCGTAAATGCGACAGCATTGCTCGGACCCATCGGCGCAGCCTTGTTTATGGCTCGTTAAGCCCCAGGGTTATGTTTTGCGCTGAGACCATGTTCACCATCTTAAGCCGCTGTTTTGTGTCGATTACCAACTTGGCTGGAAAATTTTCGATGGAATGGCTCCTACGACTTTCCCTTCGCTTTTCTTTAAAAAAAAAACTTTCGCTATTTTTTACGGAACTAAATGGAAGTGAGTTTGTTTTTCATCAGAATTCGACGATCCCAGTATTAGGAAGCAGGATGCCGTAAGATAGCTATTCGTTGTAATTAAACCATGTTTTTGTCTTCATCTTACCGGTCACTCTGCCGGGGTTTTAATGAGATCGGCTAAAACTCTCCTCCGAGATAGGGAATGTGGAATAATGGGACGCTGCTAGACTTTTCAGCTCAGCCATTCGGGCGTCTTGCGTAGTAGCGTGTAACTGCTGCTTTGTTTGCAGTTGAGCTAAACTTCGATTGCAGTGTCCCGTTGTCATTCTCGTTACTCGTTCGTATTATAAATATACCGTTTTGTATAAATTTTTCCCTACGACTTTCCTTTCGTGTTTGCTGTTTCAATATTCTGTCTTCCTTCACCAATGTCGGCAAAAATTCCTCGTCAAGCATCTCGGCTATAAGCTTATGGATTATCCAACGGGTCTGAGTGCTCTTTCATGTCTGCGAGTGAAACAAAGATTTCATTAGCACGTTTCGTTTTAGTGAGCTCTACATAGATGCAAAACTCTGAATATTCCAGAGTTCCGGCTCCTTTGATGGCGTCTGCGATTGGCGCTAGTTTAATGAGAGCGTCATACGACCCAGAATAGTGAATATCGCTTTGGGTGTTGGCTGTGACAGCTAATCGCAAGCTCTGATCAAAATACAAGCGCTGTCTATTATATTTTTCGTTTCGTATATGTACCCGAAGTCTCCTTATTTTGAAAATAGCAATTTTAACCTCTTCTTACCATTTGCGACTGATGCAAAGAAAAGTTTCTCGTAACTCTAGGATCTAGTTCTGCTTATTGACTCTTACTGAGCTCACTCGCTGACGATTATGTTCGTTTTCAGACCGGTCGGAACATTTTGGACTACCAGAACCAGGCCAAGATGTTGTTCAGGAAGCTCACTCCGCAGAGCCCGACACGCTGCTCTATAGAAACGGGACCGTACCTTTTCCAGTGAGTACCGGTGCTTTATTTAGTGAGCTACTGTGTACTGTATTGTATTGTATTGTACAATCATGACTGATCCACATACTCCTATTGCATGGCGATTGCTGCCCAGTAGGGGGGGCCTGCTGCTAGTTAGTCTTATAAGTACGAGTACCCTTTTTAGTGAGTACCTCACTTTTATACAGTGAGCGATCCTTGCTCTTACGAGAGAAACATCTTTTTCTTTTGTATGAGTACCAGTACCTACATATTCCAGTGAGTTTCTCTGCCTAATATAATGCGTAGGTACCCACTGCTTCAGAAGATGGTTAATCGCTGTTCCATGGAGTGTCCGCTCTTCAAAGAGATGGAAATGATATTCGATGTTCCACCAGATACCATTCTGGCTTTGTTTTACATGGGCGTGTCTTGTTCCGTGACCCCTTATTTGTTCCTTGGAGACGGTTTGGTTGGTAATTATTTCATTATACCGTTTTATGGATATTTGGCAGCGCCAATTTGTGTGTATCTCCTGCTGCATATTGGCACACATATGGGCATTTACCCAGCTAGCTGTTTATGGTGCGAATCTACGATTGGTCATTCTCTTGCCTTCGGCAGTCCATGGCGCCGCTATGGATAACGTATTACGATCCATGGCGCCGCTATGGATAACGTATTACGATTCATGGCGCCACTATGGATTACGTATTACGATCCGTAGAGTGCTATGGAGCTATACATAGAGTGCCCGCAGTGCGTATAGGTCGTGCGGCACAGTATACCTTCAGGCGGCTGTAATCAACGCCAGTGGCGCAGCCAGGATTTCGTTTCGGGGGGGTCATCGCCTCCAAAGCGGGCCCCCTAGTGTGCGGGCCCCCCACCCATTTTTCAGAATCTTTCCATATTACATACGCATTCTGCTGAGCGGGCCCCCTTTACCTGTACGATAACCCTGAGCGAGTTTGAATCGGAAAATTTTGATAGAACAATAGCTCGGTAATCACCCAGTGTTCAATTTCTACGCGAATTGACCATGACAGAAATATGTTACTATGACGTAAGAATTCGTATCTTTCGAGGGCGAAATGTGCCCCTTCCGCAATATGCATAGCATATATGCAAACGGAACTGTTGCCTGCTTCTGTCGGACAAGATTTAAGCAGTCCCATGTGCCTGTCCTAACTCCTAAGTCATCTATTGGCTGCTGTAGTAGATTGTGATTTATTCTTCTTCATTACGTGAATTCGCTCACAAGAAGTTTTAACCCTCGCCGGCACAGGGGAGGGGATGATGCAACCCCCTAAGGGTTTTCGCAAATAACTCGCGTAAGAAGCAGCCGATCACGACCAAACTTTCAGTACCCTCGCGTTGATCAGTTCTACCCTACCCTAGAAATTTCATGACCCTGACCCAAATGACCTTTGACCTGTGACCTACTTTCCGAGACCATGTTTGGCCAGAATCGCGATTCGGCGTATGCCGGCTCGCATTAGCCGCGCGTTTGCAGTCTTTCGTGGTTTCAAGCATTCAAACAACAGTGAGTTGATGCTGCTCCCATGCATTAGGGTGGATGTCAAGGTCACCTGAAGGTCAGGTCAGGTCATTCATTACCTATGATGACCTCGGTACTTTCTTCGAATTATACATGTTTCCAGGCTAGTTTTTGGAGCTGAATCCGAATTTAACAACCATTTGAACATTTACGAAGTAGTTTTGGTGCCTTCGTAACATGTTACGAAGCTGCCAGAGGCGGCTGACACGTAGGTACTACGAATACCCGGCAGGACTCCTATTGGTTGACCTGACCTGACCTGACCCGACCTGGCCTAAATGCATACTCTTGCCTTGGGCCGGGTTTGTTGTGGCGTGGTGATGTGGTGACGTAGATTCTGTCTGCTATCGTGGTCCCGGCATGGTGTTACTTAGCGCGGGGTACGGGCCCGACCGTTGCGCCAAGTGCGCTGAAATTTGCGCAACTTATAGATCAAGGATGGGCAACGTGCCTTTGAGGGTCTCAGCTCGATCGGATCGATAGCGAGCACATGGCGCGTGCTCAAAAAGTGCAAATTCGCGTCATGGACTTTACATGTATAAATCGGCTTGCAAAATCGGGCGAAAATGGCTAAATATGCCAGACACTGGTCCGGTACCCATGCAGTATCTCGGTAACCGTGGGCCCAATCGGCACGGGGAACACAGTATCGTGTAGAGAATCGAAAGGACTATCGAATGGTGTGCGGTGCAGGGATGGCACGCGCCACGTGCACCCGTGAGGGCACTTATGCTGGAAAATTTGCGTTTCGGACAGATTTGGGACTTAATGCTATTTTCGGGTGACTGTTTGACGGAGCGGGTTCAAACAACGCCTGTTGGCAAAAGAAAGGTACCGCCTCTCATGGAAAAATTGTGAACAGCTAATTGATCAAAAACAAGGTGCAGAACAAATCGCTGGAGAGAATGGTATTTGTTAATGACTTACTTAATTACATGGGTTTTACTGCATAACCTGGTACGTTTGACAGTTGAAAATGGCATAGTTGGAAAGAACATTTAATTTTGTCCAAAATCCAATCATCGCTTTTGCATGACGAGCAACAGTATTCTTAAAAATATAAATGTTGCAAACCTCTACAAAGTAATTCATCGATCGCTATCATTTTTCAATAACCTACGTCAACCTTTGTTATAAACTACACATGACATGTTCTATAGTAGAATGCATGCTTATCAGACACGAGCACCTCGATGCAATGGATATTTTTTCCCAAACCAAAATGCTTAGCCGTCAAAAAGCAATCAACCGAATTGGATACATAACCCACGGACACAAGACCAGCCAAACGCCCACCGATCGAAAATACCCCTTATTCGCTTTGGGGAGCAAGCGAGTCACCCTAGCGGGCCCCATTCAACCAGGGGCCCGGGCCCTATCCACACGGGGGCCCGAGCCACGTCCACCTGGGGCTCCGGGCCCCGTCCACCAGGGGGGCCGGGCCCCGTCCACTAGGGGGCCCGGGCCCCATTCATCCGGGGGCCGGGCCCCATTCACCCGGGGTCCGGCGTCCACCTGGGGCCCGGGGCCCGTTCTCCCGGGGGCCCGGGCCCCGTCCACCTGGGGCCCAGGCCGACCCCTCACCCGTGTTGTCCCAGTAGGCATTTCTCGAAGCGGGCTCGTCCGATTAGATTAGGGTCTCTCTCTCTCCTCCCTCCCTCTCTCTCTCTCTCTCTCTCTCTCTCTCTCTCTCTCTTCTCTCTCTCTCTCTCTCTCTCTCTCTCTCTCTCTCTCTCTCTCTCTCTCTCTCTCTCTCTCTCTCTCTCTCTCCTTCTCTCGAGCGGGCCCCTGACAGAAATTTCGGGGGGGGCCACATCCACCCGGGGGCCCGGACCCATCCACGGGGTCCCGGGCCCCATCCACCCAGGGGGCTCGGGCCCATTCTCCCAGGGGCCCGGGCCCGTTCTCCGGGAGGCCCGGGTCCGTTCTCCAATCTCCCGGGGGCCCGGGCCCCATCCAACCGGGGGTCCGGGCCCCGTCCACCCGGGGCCCGGGGCCCGTTCTCCCGGGGGCCCGGACCCATCCACGGGGGCCCGGGCCCTATCCACCAAGGAGGCCCGGGCCCGTTCTCCCAGGGGCCCGGGCCCGTTCTCCCGGGGGCCCGGGCCCCGTCCACCTGGGGCCCAGGCCGACCCCTCACCCGTGTTGTCCCAGTAGGCATTTCTCGAAGCGGGCTCGTCCGATTAGATTAGGGTCTCTCTCTCTCCTCCCTCTCTCTCTCTCTCTCTCTCTCTCTCTCTCTCTCTCTCTCTCTCCTTCTCTCGAGCGGGCCCCTGACAGAAATTTCGGGGGGGTCAGCTGACCCTCTGACCCCCCCCTGGCTGCGCCACTGATCAACGCCATCTATCCGTGAGACTGAGAACTAGCCGCGAGGAGGAGCGCATCGTTATGCAACGACCCAAAAGAAGAGCGTTTCTTTTTATTTTTTTTCTCGTTTTCTTTCAGTCATTATATTGATGTTTTGGGTTGTAGTTTTGTTTTGGCTAAGACAATAATGTGGACAGCTGGCTGGGAGTTCTAGATTATTATTTGTTTGCGCTTCTTCTCGGTCTTTTCACTGTTTTCTTTTGACGAGGAGAGCTTATATTTCGGAGTTGTGGGTTTTGCGATGCATATTTCGGCGTTATGTCTATCTATCGAAGAACCGATTTATCGAGATTGGTAGATATTAACCCGCGCATGACTGGGGGCTCTACAGAGCCCCCTCCCCTTTTTACGCAATGTTTTCCAGATCGCTGAACGTATCGACACGTAACTTTCAGTACCCTCGATACATGACACCTTGTGTCAAAATAAAATCACAGCTACCATAGATCGGCCGGAAATGATGTCAGAGTGACATCCTATTTTAGTTTTAGTGACGTAGTTTTTTAGCTGGCACTCATTTCTTGGAATGAGATAATACAGAATTCACAGTGCTATCAAACTTCACGGGATTCCAAAATATTGCTCCCAAAAATACGTGAAGCATTTATGACGTTTCAGAAACAACGCAGACCAAAAATAATGAAGTTTTTATATCCCAAAATTTGGGGGATATTTTTCAATGGAATTTTGTAGGCATTCGTTTTTGCTGTTTTTCAATTATGTTGCATTACTTTGAGGCCAATTACATTTTCCAGGCGCGGTAGTCGTTTTAATTACACCAAGCGATTTGGTGAATCTTCTGAATAGGGCTCTTTGAACGCTAGTGTCTGTAGCTTTATTAATTAGATGATTTAATTACAGGATTCTCTCCTACCGCTATCCTCTCTCTCTCTCTCTCTCTCTCTCTCTCTCTCTCTCTCTCTCTCTCTCTCTCTCTCTCTCCCCCCTCTGTCTCTCTCTGTCCTAGTCCCATACTTCTCCCTCTTTCTTGAGCCATGCCGCCTATTAACTACTCCTCTCATGTTGCATGCCTATATCTGGATCACCAGCATTTGTGGCCAAGTTCAATTTAGCGGTGTGGTTCACGTTACACATTACACAACAACCATGTCGCGTATGTCTCACTCATTTTCACCGTTCGTTATTACCATGGCAAAATGCTGAAAAGGCTGAACACATCTGAATATCATGTATCACGCCTAGTTATAACAGCTAAATGGATGTATAATTATATTCTATTGGAAGCGTTCATAGTATCAAGGTGTCCGACTAGTACCCAGTAGCTATTGACCCAGTAGTCTGCTCCTTTTACCCCGTTCCGGATGTTCAGCGGTTGACGGCGCCCGTCAGCGCTGACCAGCAACTTCGTGGGTGTTTACAGCGACTCGTGGCGTTTATGATGTTTATGATATTTGTGGAACTGACTGTATCGATAGTTTAGTTGATTTCCTCACTTTTGAGGTGATGTTTTTTAGCACTTGCTATGGGATAATGGTCTGAGTAGTGAACATTACTGATTAATATTGATTTCTGATACGATATTGATATTAATACTACAATACTGATGTTGAATAATTCCTGATTCACACGGGTCACACACAACCTGTGTTGTATTGAGCATGACCTTTCACACTCTGATCGGACATCTGACCACTTAGTGACCTAGCGACGGTACCTAATGACCGAGCGACGCTTGGCTCTATTTGTCTTCATTTTCCGTCAAAATGACCACGTGAACGACAGCGGTCATCAGGCTGCTACACGCTCCCTGTTATAATGCGAGGGGCGAGCTGGCGGTTGGTAGCGCCAAACCGCCCCACCGCGTGCCGCTCGAAGGTATTTTTGGAGCCGCCCATTGTCTGGGAATGGCGCTGAGCGACGACACAGTCGCTTATTGTGAGATCGGAACTCGGAATTAATTCAGAGATGAATTAATGTCATTCTGCTGCCGAAAATCGCCCGCGGCTGACATAATGAATAATTGCTCGTCCCAGTTTAGGCTGTGGGGCGACGGTAAAGCTTGTATGATGTCGGGCGGTTTCTGGCGACCATGAACCGAGTGAGGACGACCCGGGGCGCGCCGCTTTAGAGGCGGCCGGACCGTGGGCACGACCGGTCGGTCCCGGTGGCGGCGGCCGTCCTCGGTACCGTGCAGCCGGCCGGCCGCGCGGGGCTCGTTCAGAAGCGGAACCGTGAAATACAGCCCGGGCGGCGGCCCGGCGGGGGGAGGAGAGAGCAGCGGAGGAGGGGAGAGGGTGGGATGGGACCTCGGAGCGGGAGAGGGGCGAGCAGAAAGAGGAAGAAAAGAGACAGAGCAGAAGGAGAGGGAGCGATCCGTGTCTCCGTTCCAATCCGCGGCTGGCAAGCGTTCCCGGGCCCTCGGGGAGAATTTATTGGCCGGCGTTCGGCACTGGTGCTCTGCGCAGAGTTATTGGTGCTCCTCGGCAGCGATCACTGACAAAGGTAATGGACTGTGGCGATACATTAGGTGTCGTTCTGAACCGACGCACGGGGAGGTTTAGAGGCACGGCAGTGTGTGTGGGACGTGCGTTTGAGCTCGTGTGGTGTCCTGAACAGAAGCTTTTCACTTCCATGTGGCATGGATCATTTTCATATCGCATACCCAAAACAATTAGGTCATTCCATGATGGTAACGTAAACTATGTTTTTTTTTCACACTGCGTTTATCAGATGTAAAAGCTCTTTTATTGTTAACAGGCCTGTCCCCCATGTATCTATTTTTTTTTTCAGAAATTTTGTCCGAATGGATGAATGGGTGGCTATGGGCCCGGGTGCCCCGCTAAGCAGTGCTTGTTGCGAATGACACCACGGACCCACCACCCCACCTTGCCCGCGCCCGGTTCACCGGTGATAATTTGGATCGAAAGTTTAACGTGCCGCAGGTAGATGGCGGCACGGTCCTCCCGGGTCTAGCGTGGCCCTCTCTCGCCAGTTGCCAGCTGGCTTAATAGGGTGAAGTCGTATAAGAGTATGTACGCACTTAGTGGATTTCTTGCTCTCATTTGTTTAATATTTGAAAGAAAGAAATCGCAAATAGGGAATATTAAAGTTCATTGAATTAGCTATCAACCCATGGGGCAACGATCCTTCAGCGTAAATGGAAGTGGTCTAAAACTGACATTTTCTGAACCGCTGCAGTTGCGTACTCTTACCATATGGGGTGTGTAAGAGTACGCACGCCAGGCGGGTGGAGTACGCAAGCATATGCACACACACCTATGCAGCTTGTACTGTTCAAATGCTTAACTTCAAACTCAGAAGGCACTTAAGTTAATTCTAGTATCCAAAAAGAAAAACATAAAATACATCTTTCAAGTCTATAAATCGGGAAATAATCATGTCGTGTGTTTCTTAAAAAAATGTACAAACAAAAGGGAAAATAACTCGTATTTTGAAGAATTTCGGGTACGCATCTGCATCACAGTGCTCCATTGATGATATACCTACAAAACAAACGTCATTGAGCGATAGATTAATAATTTTATATTTCTGTACATATATTCGATTTAATGTATAATTCTGCGTACTCTTACCCTCCTGAACAGTGCGTCCTCTTACCGTACATGCAATTCGCGCACAAAACAACCCCGAAACGTTGTGCAAAACTTTGCAAACAGAATATTGCACTGCACAGTATTTCCCCAGATAACCACACAAGTTTCCCACAACAATCACGGAAATGTACCTTATCTCAACTGCCAAGTATCAAAATTATTGTACCATACCATAATAATATCATAACGCTCGAAAATAATATTCATCGCCTTAAACTCAACAGCGTCGCCGCTCAACGCCCACGTTCCGTTGGTGATAAGCACGAACTGGCGGCTTCATGTCACTTGATGAACTCGACAAACCCGCGTTGCTAAGCAACCGAAACAGCTGATGCGTACTCTTATCGTCCGCGTACTCTTACCCGCCCTTACCCTATAGGAACGCGGGTCAAACGACGTGGAGCTTCCCGGCCGCGAACTCGCTGCCACCGAGTTAGGAGACGGACGCCTTATCCACTAGGCCACGGGGAGGACTATGCACCGGCACGCCATTTATTCCAGGCTTATGACTTACGACGCTAGTTATTATTCTGCGTGCTAATTTCTGTCATTTGGACGACCCTCTTTCCCCTCCCGATTTACGGCAACGGTTTCCGGTTAGACCGTTGCCATGGTTACGGCCCGTGCTTTCTCCGCCCAACTGGCCGCGGTCGAAGCACTGAATTTGCCGCGGATTTCCCCACTGGATGAGATAATCATAACCTCTCAACTGAGCACCGTCCGGCTGATATTTGTGGTTTGGTATGGGGTCTGGGGCTCCTCACGGGCAAAGTTCAAGCGCTGTATAGTTTTTGGTTGGTGTGATATGATATGGCAGATTGTCCTTTTGGGCTGATAAATGTTGCATTCATTGGTGCTAAATAGCTTACTGCCTTTGGGGGTTTTGTTTGTGAATGAGTTGACGAATTTCGCATAGTACTCGTTGATCGTTCCATGTGTGCATTGTGCAGTTAAAGCGAATCCTAGAACAAGGAATGTCATGCGCATTGCGCGCTCATCATAAATTTCCCAGCTTTGTTTTTATAGCAAAACGCTATTCGTTATAAGGCTCACGTGATACGATTCTATGACTGAATGCGTTGTTGGAACGCCTCCCTAGGTCTGACCTAAGCCGCGCTGCTGCCTCTGAAAATGCATCTGTCGCCGCCGTCAGTCAGTCCGAGCCCGGATTGACGCTTCGATATGGGTTTCGTAAAGAGCCTTTTGGCGAAACTTGGCTTTGTTCTTCTGAGGATAGAGGCTGGCTGCGCCTGAGCCTATGTTTCTTTTACAAATTATGCCTTTTTGAGTGAATGTTTATGCTTCAGGAGCTTACGTTGGGACACGAGCCGTCCATTTCGTGCAATATTTCCTGTCTTCATTAAATCCTTCTGCTAACAGTTCAAACAAGGGGGCGGGGTAGGACTCCTCGGGGACAAAGAGCAAAGAAGACAAGGAACCATTTACACACGACATTTGAAATCTAGCGTAGGCAATATCGCAAAATGAACTAAGTGAAGTGTGTCGCTCTTAACTGGAATGGTTCACTTCACAATTTCTGGGTTATTGTGGTGCCATTGTCATCGACAGTCCATTTGCTGCTGAGTTATGTGGCCCATTGTCCTTTATTCACTTTTATGTGCCCTTAGTCGCTGAATTATGTCACGGATTGTCTGTTGGTCTCCACTCTCCACACTGTAGCCAAGAGCATCTTTTCATTGTGGTAATGCTGATGATCTGGCACTCATGTATGATAAACATTGGATAAAATTGGAATTTTTGGTCACTTACGTCCGGGTCCTGCAGTATCCCTTTATGTAGACTCGGACTATTCTGATCGCACATCTCTCTCTCTCTCTCTCTCTCTCTCTCTCTCTCTCTCTCTCTCTCTCTCTCTCTCTCTCTCTCTCTCTCTCTCTCTCTCTCTCTCTCTCTCTCTCTCTCTCTCTCAGTCTCAGTCTCAGTCTCAGTCTCAGTCTCAGTCTCAGTCTCAGTCTCAGTCTCAGTCTCAGTCTCAGTCTCAGTCTCAGTCTCAGTCTCAGTCTCAGTCTCAGTCTCAGTCTCAGTCTCAGTCTCAGTCTCAGTCTCAGTCTCAGTCTCAGTCTCAGTCTCTGTCTCTGTCTCTGTCTCTGTCTCAGTCCCATCAGTCTCTGTCTCTGTCTCTCTCTCTCTCTCTCTCTCTCTCTCTCTCTCTCTCTCTCTCTCTCTCTCTCTCTCTCTCTCTCTCTCTCTCTCTCTCTCTCTCTCTCTCTCTCTCTCTCTCTCTCTCTCTCTCTCTCTCTCTCTCTCTCTCTCTCTCTCTCTCTCTCTCTCTCGCTCTCTCTCGCTCTCTCTCGCTCTCTCGCTCTCTCTTTCTCTCTCTCTCTCTCTCTCTCTCTCTCTCTCTCTCTCTCTCTCTCTCTCTCTCTCTCTCTCTCTCTCTCGTGGATGCCACGGCTTCCTGAGCCAGTTTGATCTCATTTGCGTAATTTGATCCTATGGTATTTAATGAGACCGGCTCATTAACCGTAAGGCACGGAGCCCGGTATCGTTTCCGCTTAAGTGTCATCGTTAGCTGGTATTGAGTTAACTTGGCGCCATATTCAGGACACTCCAAGTTCAGTATGAATAACTATAGGCGCTATATACTGTCACCTTTCGCTTCCTGTTTAATGGGGTAATGCTTCTTGTCTTGTCGCTTCCTTTTCATGTGCAAAACTTTACCCGGATGATGACTTGTAAAGCCTGGGGTGGGTGTTCTGTCACCGCCACTTGAAAACGGAATGTAATAACCGGTGATACGTGGCGGACGGAACATTGCTAAAGATGAATAAATGTTGTCAGTAATTACAGTTAGCAGGGATGTTTGCTATGTAATGGGCCAATTACGTATAGTTGGTGCTGCATGATTGGTTTCATGACTTACCCCTGGATGAATGGGTTAACCATCACACCGTCAGCTTTTGAAGAAAAAGTCCAGTCGAGGTGGGCATTGCTTGACGGGAATGTGTCACCGGCGGTTTGCGATATTTCCCTCGTTACTACACCTTTTTAGTCGCGATTTAAAACAGTTGAACTCCATTTTAAAAAAGCTGATCTGTGATTTAAAACTGTTGAACTTGGTTTTAAAACACATGACTTCCGTTTTAAAAGAATTGAATACGATTTTAAAACAACTGACGACGATTTTAAAACAGTTGAATTTATTTAAAAAAAAAAACTGAGCTGCATTTTAAAGTGTATTAAATATAGCATTATCTCATTCATTATTAATGCATCTTTCTTATCTAATACCTTGCCTTTTTTGTTGAAAGTGTAACTAATTTTTGCATTTTTGTTTGCCGATGTGTTCTGATTATTGCTTTTTGCAATGTTTTTAAAGATAAAAATCCCACTGCATTTATTGCAAGGCTATTCAGATAACATTGTCAGTGGTTTCAATGCTTAACAGTCGTTAGCTAGCATCGAAATTATTCGAAACAATGTACACATGTAACTTTGCATAGAAAATCGTCATGCTTTTGTGACGCATCTATTTTTGCATATCGTCGGGCATGCTACATGCAGCCGGTACACAGCATAGCTTATACACCCATGGATAGGTCCAAGAGAGCCATGCAGCCAGCGTAGTGCCTCTGGACATGGTTGTAGCAGTTGAGGCAGCACACCGGCGTTATCGCTGTTATGGCTCTGTCGATGTGCTCCTCCAGGACCGGCCTCGCCCGTGTTCAGCATGTCGCAGAAGGTGACGGCCATGGACCGTTTCATGGCCGCCTTGAACGCCGACCAACACTCTTCTATCGGGTTCAGGGGCGCGCTGTAGGGGGCCATTCGGATTATTTCAAGCCCCTCGAATTCGGCCTCAGAAGCCATCGTTTCGATGCCGTTGTGGGCCGGGGCGTTGTCACACACCACGGCGATGCTGTCCATGGGCTGATGGCACTGTCGGAGAGCTCGGCGCAGCAACTCCTGACAATCCAGTATCACAACGGATTTTTTATCTTTAAAAACATTGCAAAAAGCAATAATCAGAACACATCGGCAAACAAAAATTAGTTAAACTTTCAACAGAAAAGGCAAGGTATTAGATAAGGTTGCATGACAACAAAATGCATTAATAATGAATGAGATAATGCTATATTTAGTCCACTTTAAAATGCAGTTCAGTTCTTTTAAAAACAAATTCAACTGTTTTAAAATCGTCGTCAGTTGTTTTAAAATCGTATTCAATTATTTTAAAACGGAAGTCATGTGTTTTAAACCCAAGTTCAACAGTTTTAAATCACAGATCAGCTTTTTTAAAATGGAGTTCAACTGTTTTAAATCGCGGCTAAAAAGGTGTAGTAAGTACCTACCAACGTTTGATGGGCCTCATCGGTGAATACTTTGCTTTCAGAAGTTTCTATCCTCTCGTTATTTTCTTCCGGAGTCCTGGCTTCGATCATTTTAATGAAGTTAGTTAGGTACTTTCGCTGGCCGACAAGTTCCTTTTCTCTGTTGTATTCTGCTTTAAATCACCGTAATCGTATGACGGAATAAAGGTGTCACGGTATTAGCGGTATACTAACTGTAGCTCGGTTCAGGCCTCCCAGCATCGTGTGAATACACCAGTGCTTTTTACTTGAGCAGCATCGGTTCAGCTGTGTAGTTAGTCTCGCCGTGCAGCCTCCAGAAGTCTGTATTCATATTGCATAATTGCACAGTACATATCTGCCGACTGGACAGTTTTTATAGTCTCGACAGTCTGTGCAGACTGGACAGTGTCGACAGTCTCGCAGTCTGTGCAGTGCCTTCAGTCGTATAGCACACAGTCTCGACAGTCGCGTCCTCAGCCTGCACAGTCTCGACCGTAGCTGACCTGAAGATGCCATGCAAATCCCGCGTCTCGTTATTGCCTTCTCCGATGCTCTTGGCTGGTATCCGTCCTGCGCGATTCTGGGTGGAAAGAAGTGGCCATATAGGTCGGCCCGTTCGCTGTAGGAGGCTCATCAGGTGTAGCATTGAAGCGGATTTGCGTGGTCGTATCGGTGGCACACGACGACTTTGAAAAGTGGGGTCGAGTGACTCAGAGAAGTGCGGTTGGAGGCGAATCAGGAGTGAGCTGAAAGCGATTCGGGAGCGGGCTTGAGCGACTCAGAAGTGGAGCTGAAGAGACTCAGAACCGGAGTTAAGTGGCTTGAGAAGGCGGCAATGAGGTATAAAATGCGGAGGTGCCTGACTTGTTAAATCACATTGCATCAGTCGATAAATGTCCGTAGCCTTGTGAATGCCTCGTGAATGGACACTCCCACCTTAACATTAGTTTTGAGTTGAGATAGCCAAATTGGTGGCCATGGCCTGCAAATACCGGTTTGGGCACTCACAACATCGAAAAATGCTTTAATTCGAAGATATGGAATTTCAAACTTGCACTTTTCGGATTCTAAGGGGCTAATGCATTGGAATGCCCCCTTAGAATTTGTGACGTCAGCGGAGATCTAACGATTTTTAAATCTTAGACTAAAACCATCGTTAACACGTGGTGGTATACGCTGCTTTGCGCGCAACGTCTGCCGCACTTTAAGGCTGCCAAATTATTGCTTCTAAATAAAGTCGCTAGTAACAGGGGAGATCCCAAAACGTAAACAAAAGTAAAAGCATAATATCTTGAAAACCAGTGAATATTTTTCGGTGAAATTTGGTAGATATTCGTTTTCGCTCTTTCTGAACCAAGGGACATCACTTTCATGCCAATTCATTAACTTTTTTGAAGGTGGGAGGGTCCCTTTAATGCCACTTAGCATAGCATCTGAACAAAACCATATCCATTCGGAAAGTATTGACGGGGGTCAGGGTTCGCGCAGCAAGTTCGGCTTCGCGCGGACTCTGATTTGTGAATAATTATGTGCACTCAAATAATTCACACTAAATTGTTGCAATAACAGGTTCGACGCCATCATGTTATTGTATTCGACTCGGTCCCTCGGTCAACTCAATAACACCACTGTCGTTTTAAATCATTTTAGTTCAATGACGAGAGTTTTAATGTGAATCGGAAACTCTGCAGATTTTCACAAGTGGGATTCTTCTACCCACCTGTCGAACCGATATAGGTACATTTGTAGTTGAGTAATATCCCTCTCCGCTGAAGAACTCATTGTGATTTTGTTGACACAGTTAATCCTCAGCCGACACTACCAAAGTGATCGTGCCGGGACTGAGGCCATTGCGGCCGGGACGGCCCGGCGGTCTATTCAGTTATGATCAAAGCAGCTGGGTTTGTCACAGCCCAGACGCGCTCGGCATCAAATGAGTTCGTTTGGCGCGTGCGGCGCGACTAATGAAGAGCGATGGCCGTCGTCAGCGTGGGCCTGCTGGTTATGGCGCTGGATGAGCGCGATGGTGGTTAATTCTGAGAAATGTCTCAACTCGCGTCTCCTTGTTAGAGTGGCTCTCGTCGCTTGCTTTTGAGATGTGGCGTGAGCCATTGCGCGCATGTTTGAATGAATACTAGTCCTGTAGTGTTCCATAACAAATGTATGTTTTGTATTACCTCATTCCATTTTACGCTGAATGGCATACAATGGCTACAAAACACCCTAATGTATCGTACTATCGGTCCTATTTCATATGGATGTACATATTTGCATATAAGCGGCATTAACAATCATCCTTCGCTTCGTAAAAAAATATCTGATAAGGTCAAGGTCAGATCAGGTATTTGTCAGGTAATGTTCAACAAAACTTTTGCACAGGTGCAGCATCATGAAACTCGTTTGAGAGCCCACGCCATTACGCCACATTTCCGTGCACACCAGATGCGCCTGGTATGGTGGGAATCACTGTAGTCCGGGCGCCAAAAAAAAAAACAATTCATCATCATCATCATCGTCATCATCATCATCATCATCATCATCATCATCATCATCTTCATCATCATCATCATCATCATCATCATCATCATCATCATCATCATCATCATCATCATCATCATCATCATCATCATCATCATCATCATCATCATCATCATCATCATCATCATGGTGGGAATCGTGCGACTATGCCACTGTGATTGGTGATGGTGATGGCACTGTGCCGGCAGCTGCTCCAGCTGCTCATGCTTTACGCCTCATTGCCGGGACCCCGTGACCGCTGCCATTTACCACAGACGAGGCACTGAGGCCGCCTTATGGGTCATTAAGTCACACCCACGCCATAGCCGTGGGACGGTGATAAATACGCGTTAGCCTGAACCGGCGTGGGAGGTTCGTACGTTATGCACAGCGCAAAGCCATAATGATTCATAACAAATGCACTACGTAGAACCGTAATGACGTCTGTAGATTTGATGCACGTCGTGAGCTTTGCAACCAATCACAATAACCCTTATATGTCGACAACAATCCTCAATGAAAGCCTGTTCGAATTTCCAACCCAACCACTTATGCGGTACGCATTGACTCTAAATCATTTGCATCGTCGCTCAAGTCCCTTTTTCAGGTAGCTGGAATTGCAGTGCGCCGTTCGCTCTATTGCAGTGCAATATTTTCGTCAGCGCGGCCGGCGTCCGGGTCATTCGTGTCCCATATCTTGCTCCAGCGCCGGTCTTCAGGGCGGCCCAGCTCGCAGATAAGCGCTTCTCTGCATCATGTCTGGCCGCAGCGGCAGAATTCATGTCCTAGTATGGTTCCCCGAAGAACTCGTGCTCACCGGATCACATTTATCCCGAGTCTCTCTAGGAATGTATTGTATCTGACGCACACGATGTGCTGCCCACGTTTTCTTTGGGACACACGAGTGTGCTGTGCCAGTTAATGCAATGTCGTCTTACAGCGCCCTTCCGTTCTTGGTGTACGCCTTCCCTTCGAGGATGTTCAGAAGCTTGGCTCGGGATGAGGCTCCCGGCTGGTGAGCAATGGCCGAGATCAGGAGGGACCGTCGCGCTCCTTCTAACGGACGGTAGAGAGAAATGAGCCGTCGTCGCCTCGCCATGCGGCTAACCGCAATTTAAGTCCGAGTTGGCACTTTGATCGAGTTTTCTGAGCAGGCGGCATTGTTTGCGAAGTGAATTTATTCAGTTAACTGGTGGAACTTTTATGCGTTGTGTCATTGCCCCTAAAACTTGACAAAGGAGCTCTACTGCCAGTATATTGTTTGGTTGTTTATTTCTTTACAGTAGAAGAGCAGTGAGAACAGTCGCAATGCCGCTGATGTGGCTCTTACCATGTAGTCACTTGCATTGATCGAATGATACCGGTACCCTGTCCATCTGTGCCGGTTTAATTTTTAAGGGATGTGTGACTTATGCGTCCATTCCTTGGCCTAGGTTATGAACTTATTAATTGGCTGTAGCGTGATAAAGCTTATCAAAAACAAAACTTTACACAACAGAAAAAGGATTAATTTAAAGTTTTCATTCGGAAATAACGCCTTCGACCTAACGTCAGATCACCTCATCTCAAGAACATTACGTTGCATTTCAGTCGAATGTGGTTGCATTGACCAGCATCATTAACCCGCGCCCCACTGGGGGGAGGGGGCTATTTATAGCCCCCCTCCCGTTTTTCTGCAATAACTTCCAAACCGCTTGACGTATCGACGCCAAACTTTCAGTACCTTCGGCTGCATCAATTTGACACCTTGTGTAAAAATTTGAACTTCGTACCTACCATAGGTCGGCCGGAAATGACGTCAGCGTGACGTCATGTTCGGCCGATTTCGACGCAAAACATTGAACCACGGCAATCGCTCCCAAGAGCTCAGTTTTTAAGCTAGATCCGATTTCTTTGCATGAGAGGACTCAGAATAGACTGCGCTATCAAACTGCTATCTCGGATTTTCGAAATTTAGAAAATTTCTAAAATTTCATATAATAAAACTCAAAATTTATATTTTTACATTTTTCATTTTTTTTTTTTTGACTTTTCGAAACAACCGGAATATATGTCATAGAACGCATTATTATGACTAACTCTAGGAAGTTTTAGCTAAATATCTTCAAAAATGGCCGAGTTATACGCATTATTGCAAAAAATTAACAATTATTAATTTTTCAAATCAATTTTTCAGCATGAATTTGACATCGTACGCCAATATAAATAGCACCATCGTGTTCCTGAGCTCAAACTGCATCCAATAGACACATTTTTTGTTGAAAAATTTTAACTTCAAAATTTGACCTTTTTTGACCTGAAAGTGACCTGACCTGAGCTAAATTTGACTCAAAATGACCTCGAATGACACAAACGACATCAAATTCGAAATCTCTGACCTAAATGGACCATAAAACATGTGTCACGTGACCGACGGATGATATCATATTTTCGTGACCTGTGATGACCTGACCTTGACCTGAAAATCAAAGTACAAGTTTGGTACCCTCAGAGTATCTAGAGCATCTGTTCACGAGTGTGTGAACCAAAAATGAGCCTGATCTGACTTGTAAGACGGCGGCCAGAGCCCAAAACGTGAAGAAGCCAAAATGCTAATAATTTTTACTTTGACCTGACCTGTGACGTCATCGGTGACCTCGAGGTCAATGAAATTAGGTTTTGGTCGACAGTTTTTCCGAGGCTATCAGACGTCGTTTGAATTTTGACGATCGGCCCAGTAGTTTTGGAGTTAGGAGGGGAACTATGAATAGCCCCCCCCCCCCCCCCAGTAGGGCGTGTTATACGCTGACCCCAGTGGGGCGCGGGTTAAAATAGCTTTATAATCTGTACTTCAGCACACTTGTTGGTGGGAGGCTCTCCCCACTGTTACATCACGGCTGAAGCGCCGCTGTAAACAATCCACGGTAAATGTACTAGGCCGTAAGTTCACTGCCGTCAAATGAGAATTAAAGAAAAAAACGAAATTCCCCTGGCAGCTACTACCCATTGCAGCTCATTCATAGCCCATTTCAGCCGCGACCGCTGATGATGTAGGTCATTCTAACACCAGTTGATGCCTTTGTGGGCCATTCATCCAGTCTAATGCCGCCCAATGAGCTAACAGGCTGCCAGCGATGCCTTATAACAGGGGTAGGTCAGGCTTTGTGTGGGGAATTCCCCGACTCACTATTGTGACGACATATTCCAGGCTACAGAGGTGTGTTAAATCACTTCGATTTTGCATTGGCTCTACAGAAATGAAGCAGTTCTACGTAATGAAGATATTTTCGCAATAAAAGCAAATTGCAAAATGAGATGTAATCCAAGATTAGATTGCATGGTCTGCTACATCGGTACATTCGACTATGATCGATGGCAGTCTATCATGCTGAAATAACGTTACATCTTTATTCTTTACATTGCTGAATGAGACATTCGGTCAACTGCTTTTGTGTACATTTGCACTGTCCTCGCGTGACGTTTTCAACACAGACCCTGAACAGAATGGCCCTCCTTAAATCCTAGGGGCCTTATTCGTGGCTCTGGTGCCCTGTTCTGACGTGTTTAGATTGGGGGGTCCGGGGTCGTACTACATATAAGATGCTGTAAGCTGATGAAAGCACGGCAAGGCTAATATGGTCTCAGGATCAGACTGGCTGGTTTAATACGGATTTGGTAATAGGTATTACTCGCGTGTTCGTGTTTTATAGATAGGTCACGTGTTGGAACACGTGCCGGAGTGAGGAGTGGGCGGGAGGGGGAACGCGAGTCTTGCTTGGCAGAAGATAGCCCCAAGGAAGTGCGCAGGGGTAATGATAAACCTTGTTGCCTTCTTGTGGCCATTTTACCGATTTACTGCCTGTTACTGCAACGCGATACGAACAAATCGCGACCTGTGTTTTCACAGCTACACGATAGATGGCTCCGCCTGCTGCCCGACCTTGTAAGCCGGCGCCCTCTATACTAACACTCAACAACTTGTGTTTTCACAGCTACATGATAGATGGCGCCGTCTGCTACCTGACCTTGTAAGCCGGCGCCCTCTATACTAACGCTCTCAACTTGCGTTTTCACAGCTACATGATAGATGGCGCCGTCTGCTACCTGACCCTGTGCAGCAGAGACTACTCCAAGCGGCTGGCGTTCTCGTACCTCGAGAACATCGCCCAGGAGTTCCAGGCCCAGTACAGTCGACAGGTCCACACCGTCTCACGGCCTTACAGCTTCATCGAGTTTGGTGAGTACGCGATGGGTGGGTCCTCCCCCCCCCCCCCCGAGTGTGGGCTTATGAGTTTGGTCAGCGATGTGAGTTGATTGGGTTTTCGCATTAGGGTGACCGGTTTTGCAAAAAGTTTCGAAAAGTTTTGCTCCCCAGGTCTAATCTAACGTATTTGGGGGTGCTGATCACGAATCCGGCGGAAAAAAAGATAAAATTCGAATTTTTTTTTGACCGCCCCGGCTCTTTGAATATTTCCGGTTTTCTCAATTTTGGCATGTTTTTGAATAATATGATGAATGTAATGAAAAAATATTAACAATGTATCGCTAAATGCATGTGCCAATCGATTCGGCATACAGCGGCGTCGAAATCGGCACGCCGCCTGCTTCACCGGCCTCGCAGGAAAGCATAAGGCTCGGAAGGTTTGCGTTAGTTACCCGATTCTCTCCATAGATGGCGCTGGCGTAGCCGCCCGCCGGCCGGTCGTTGCCGTGCCGTTCACAGCCCCGGCGGTCACTTGCGACCGTCGTGGTCGTTATGCTACGTCTATCAAACCACGACAGAAATGTTCACTTTATTTTTATGTTACTTCAGACATATTTTAGACCTAATGTTGAATTGGATAAATGACTATCGTGAATTGGCGAAATAGTGGAGTGCGCTCGGGAGCCATTTACAATAGCGAGGAACGTAGGTGGATTGATCTGAGTAACATATGACACTGCGTTCACTGCTGATATGAAGTTTATTCACACTATGTAGTCGGGTGACATGAGAACAAAGTGACTAACATACCTTGTGTACGACACATGGATGAAGCTAATGCTACTTTTTCATTTTGTTTCGGTAGGCCCGTTTGTTCAGAGCGTAGCCGTCCTGTCGGTCTGCGCCTGTTACAGCTGTGACTGATTCGGTGGTCAGCTTTACAGCCCTTTCGGTGGATTGGGTATGGCAGGGGACCCCCGTTTCAAGGGGAGTCTGTAGAAAGTCGCGCAACTCATCCGCGCTCATGTGTCGTACACAAGGGGGCTCAATGTCTCGGCCCTCGTCAACCGCTCGCTGCACGTTAACCAGTTCCATATAGTTGTTCGCTTGAACGTTAATTTCCGGCAGCCGGAAGTGCCGAATGGGCTGCTGCTGTGGCGGTGGGGGTGGCAGCTTTGGCGGCGGTCGTGGCGGCGGTGCCGGCGGTGGTGGTGGTGGTGGTGGTGGTGATGGCCGCCGCCTCTGTCGCCGCTGCTTCTGCTGTGGCGGGGGTGGGAACGGCGGCTGCTCCTGTCGCTGCCTTTTTTGACGAATGCTCTGGATTATGCGGACTGCATCTGCCCTAATGCCATGATTTTCATCGCCGAGCATGGCGAGCAGCACATTTACCACCGCCACCGCCGCCGCCGCCGCCGCCACAACAGCAGCAGCGGCGTCTGAAACGGCGGCGGCCATCATCACCACCACCACCACCACCACCACCACCACCACCGCCGCCACGACCGCCGCCAAAGCTGCCACCCTCACCGCCACAGCAGCAGCCCATTCGGCACTTCCGGCTGCCGGAAATTAACGTTCAAGCGAACAACTATATGGAACTGGTTAACGTGCAGCGAGCGGTTGACGAGGGCCGGGACATTGAGCCCCCTTGTAAACGACACATGAGCGAGGATGAGTTGCGCGACTTTCTACAGACTCCCCTTGAAACGGGGGTCCCCTGCCATACCCAATCCACCGAAAGGGCTGTAAAGCTGACCACCGAATCAGTCACAGCTGTAACAGGCGCAGACCGACAGGACGGCTACGCTCTGAACAAACGGGCCTACCGAAACAAAATGAAAAAGTAGCATTAGCTTCATCCATGTGTCGTACACAAGGTATGTTAGTCACATTGTTCTCATGTCACCCGACTACATAGTGTGAATAAACTTCATATCAACAGTGAACGCAGTGTCATATGTTATTCAGATCAATCCACCTACGTTCCTCGCTATTGTAAATGGCTCCCGAGCGCACTCCACTATATCGCCAATTCACGATAGTCATTTATCCAATTCAACAATAGGTCTAAAATATGTCTGAAGTAACATAAAAATGAAGTGAACATTTCTGTCGTGGTTTGATAGACGTAGCATAACGACCACGACGGTCGCAAGTGACCGCCGGGGCTGTGAACGGCACGGCAACGACCGGCCGGCGGGCGGCTACGCCAGCGCCATCTATGGAGAGAATCGGGTAACTAACGCAAGCCTTCCGAGCTTTATGCTTTCCTGCGAGGCCGGTGAAGCAGGCGGCGTGCCGATTTCGACGCCGCTGTATGCCGAATCGACTGGTACATGCATTTAGCGATACATTGTTAATATTTTTTCATTACATTCATCATATTAATCAAAAACATGCCAAAATTGAGAAAACCGGAAATATTCAAAGAGCCGGGGCGGTCAAAAAAAATTCGAATTTTATATTTTTTCCGCCGGATTCGTGATCAGCACCCCCAAATACGTTAGATTAGACCTGGGGAGCAAAACTTTTCGAAACTTTTTGCAAAACCGGTCACCCTATTTCGCATAGAAGGTGCGATTGGACGGGTTGGACTTACAACGCACGCACGGAAAGAGGAGAGTCTGATTGCCGACAGTTCGTTCCGGTGGTTGTTAGAACCGGAAGTTTGTGTTTTTAGTGGGAAAGTTGGAGCCTATAGAGCGATGGCGAGAAGCTGCGCACAAAATAAGTCATTGGTGAATACCATTATAATAAAACATATCATCACTGTAATTATCATCGGAAGCAGACACCATCAGCACTGGCAGCATCGCCTGCGCCATAACTCTTGGCGTAATCACTTCCACTATTACCACTTTTTCATTACCATTTACGTCGAGCTGGTGAATTGTTCCCGTCTCAAGAAACCCAAACACCTGTCTCTGGATGAAGTTCCTCCGACAAAATCGTCAGCTTTGTCGTATCGACAATCACGCACCTGACAATGGAATTCGTTGACGTGTGAGAGGCGTGTTGCTCTGAATACATGATGTGGGAGTGCGATTTGCCAGGCTATGAATACCCGATTTGTTTTCCAACCTGAGCCTGGCTGACAGCGGGACGGGGCTGCCAGCTTTAGATAGCTTCTCTGTCCAATCAGACGGTATTAAAGTGAGTGGGGATGGACAATGGACATGTAGTGGCATTGTTCGATCAGCAGGGATCTCTCTCTCTCTCTCTCTCTCTCTCTCTCTCTCTCTCTCTCTCTCTCTCTCTCTCTCTCTCTCTCTCTCTCTCTCTCTCTCTCTCTCTCTCTCTCTCTCTCTTATCTCTCTTTATCTCTCTCTCTCTCGCTCTCTCTCTCTCTCTCTCTCTCTCTCTCTCTCTCTCTCTCTCTCTCTCTCTCTCTCTCTCTCTCTCTCTCTCTCTCTCTCTCTCTCTCTTTATCTCTCTTTATCTCTCTCTCTCTCTCTCTCTCTCTCTCTCTCTCTCTCTCTCTCTCTCTCTCTCTCTCTCTCTCTCTCTCTCTCTCTCTCTCTCTCTCTCTCTCTCTCTCCGTACTTCTCCCTCACTGCTTTCTTTCATATCTTTGTTTCCCATCTTGGTCACCACCGCTAGCGGCGGGTCGAACCGCAGTATCGTTCTTAGTCAAAACCTACCGACTTGGCACTATACGGCGGTCGGCATGCTTCCGTCTCTGCCCACAGCCGCTACTGTCTGGTTTAGGTGGCGGCGGCGGCGGCGGCGGTGGGCGGGGGCGGCGGCGGGGGCGGCGCTGAAGTGAGTTAGCGGCCGGCGCCACTGTCAGCCGCCATGTGTGCTTAGCTTATGGAGGGCGTCCGGCCGGCCTAGCCAGAGAGCCCCTGATGAGCCGCCGAATGGAGCCACCAGCACAGGCTCAGCCGCCGCCCGACGCCGGTTGAAATGGAGCACTGGCTGGAGTGATGGGCCGGGAGAGGAGGGCTGGCGGCACGGTGACGGGTTCTGTAGTCCGTCTCACAGCTGACAGTGAGGCGCCACGGTGATGGACTTTTAGACTCGTCTCTGTCAGGTTGAAGGCTGGTGTTGAGGTTTCGAGGTAGCGGGTTCGATATACTGCTCTCTATCCGTCTTGTGCAGTTCGGCCGTGCCATGTCCTTTTTGGGATTTTTGGCCGGAATATAGGGCCGTAATAACGCCAGCACTAGTGTGGCTAGGCGCCGATTAACGATGCCACTGATGCGGCGCGCTCTCCACCCTGACGATATATCTTCGCCAACGAGCCGCCGATCGCGAGCGGTCACTTGTTGGCCGGCTCTTACTGTGATTAGCAGGGGCGGCCACTCAGAGAGGGTGGGGCGAGAGAACTGGGGAGGAGCGGTCTGAAAGATTAGTGGGGGGCTAACATCAGCCGAGGGAGGGACTGGGTGAGCTGTTGTAGAGGACGTAAACCTGTTGAGGGATAATGCGAGGAGTTAAGAGAAGGCATTATGTGTTAACCCTAGAACGCCTAGGGGGGGTTGTATCAACCCCCCCCCCCTGAGGTTTTTTCGAAGTGCACGCTAAACGGCTTGTCGTAGCGGGCTGAAATTTTCAATACCCTCTGGGGCAACCTTTGCGCATCTTTTGCCGAAAAAAATTGATCGGGTCATGTCAGGTCACGGAGTTATGACGTCATAAGAGGTACAGCCTCCGGCCGACAGTTACCAAACGTGTGCGCCGAATCCCTAGGTTTTCTGCCGGTGATACCCACATTGTTTGATGGATCATGATGAAACTTCCCATGCATGTTGGGGCAAGCATTGGCTATCGTGTGGTGCAAGAAAATTGACCGGGTCAGGTCAGGTCACGGAGCTATGACGTCACAAGAGGAACAGCGTCCGGTACTTTTTTTTGAAAAGCGCCCCGAACCACTATTTTGCTAATTCTTGTCACCTCAATGGGAATATGCAGCAATATTAGCTTCTACAGGGAGCAAATGGACCTCCCAAATCCAAAAATACAATCAGATTTCAAAAATTTAAATTTTGATTTTTTCGAATTTCTGCCGCCGACTGTGACCTTGCCGACTTCCGGCGCTCCCAACGCGCCATTTTTAGAGCTAGGGAAACGAAATACATACCAAACGATAGAGAATTGATCAAGGAACACGATAGTGAAGGTTTCAAGTCGATATCTCCCACCGTTTTGCCGCAATCGCCGCGGAAAGTTGAAAAAGTTTGATTTTTTCGGAAAATTTGACCTTTGACCGGTCATAAGTAGGTCAAATGTTGACCTAGGACCAAAAAATATACCACCAATCGCGAGATCTCGTTGAGAGCAATCCGTTGGTTTTTTCCGCTAAGCTCTACGACCTTCCGTTTCGAAACGCCAGGGGGGGGTCGTAACAACCCCCCCCCCCCTGGTCGTTCGTGTTATGAGAAATGGCCTGGTCGTGCGAGGGTTAAAGAATGGCTAAAGTAGTTCGGAGAAAGTTTGAAACTAAAAAAGAGAGTGAACACTAAACAGGGTGGAGGATTGCGCGGCATACAGCAGGGTCGAGGGTCGAGGGTATCCAGCTGAACGGTGCCGGAAGGGAGGGGAATAGCCTGTTGAGGGAGAATATGAATTGTTTAGAGGAAGTTTGGCTGTTGGAGGATTGTCGACTTGTAAAGCGAAGCCAAATGAGACGGAGCTTAATTTACTGGAGGGCGCAGGTCTAGCCAGCTTTTTGCTCGTCATTAATTTTTGGAATATGGTGTCAAAAATATGCGTAGAATGATGTCGCTATTTGCTAATTTAAGTGCCAAAATTGCATTTCCGTTTGACTCAATTTAAAGCAAGAACGTGTTTCAATAAGTTTAGTATCATATCTGTAACTTGAATTGCAAAAAGAAAATGAGCCCTAATGTATGAATCACTCAGCGATATTATTTTTCATAAGCATCATTACTCAACGTATCCATTGATGCGTCAGCGCTTGGCCCGCCTCATGAGCTTGTGGCAGTGTCATTGTCAGTCGTCCTATTGTCAGCTGTATAGTGGGTGCTGTGTCACTGTCAATGTCAGTTTGTGTAGGTGCATGCGTCTGCTTTGGTGACATCCAAGCAGGTCGTTTTGTGCACGTATCGTGATTTCACGAAATTAGCAATCCATGTCGTTTGCCGGAGTATCTGACGGCGACAGAGTCTAGCGACGGGCGCAGTCCCTTGACGAGACTTTATGGTGAAATGCGCTGGAGACTGCCCTAGCAACATGCACTCAGCACTCTCATAAATGAAATAAAGTGCGCTCCTTCGAGAAGGCGTATCTAGCTAAATTTCAGTGATCGCTTACATGTCCGATTGTCCGATAAACCTAATTCAAATCCCGGTAGCATTCGCATTGCATCTCTGCCGGGTACCATTTTAGCCGGCTTTCTTTGCCTTGAGACTGTGAGTGACTTTTGGCGCAGAGGTCAATTCTGGGTGAGAGTGAGCCGGGTCACGTCGTCGGCTCGGCGCAGGCCGTTGCTGACTGCTCTCTCGGAAGACGGCTGTTCGTGTGAAAATCCAGCTTAGCTTCAGCGGCGGAGCTCCTGGAAAACTGCCCATCTGTGGCTGGCCGCTACTGGGGCGGCATCTGAGCGAGATTGACCCGGGGATGGTGCTGATATGAGGGGTTGATCTCCCCCCCCCCCCCCCCCCCCGAAAAACAATATGGTGTCAAATGCGACATCACTTGCGTTGAAAAATTACAGATTCTGATACATTTTTTTTCTTTATTTTGACATTGTACATTTGTGTATTGGACTTCTATATAAGTTTTCATAGTCGCTAAGACTCGCTGATGCTGTATGTTTTTTTTACCATGCTTCTCGTTAGTGATAAGCTTAGTTTCCAACAGGCTAATGCATCCATTGCTTGGCCGGCTGTCATAGGACGATAACAGCCTCGATACGGAAAGGGAGTCGGGCTTGTGCGAAAAACAGCTTCGCCTTTCCATGGCGAGCATTAGCCAGGTGCATTTTATCGTGTATTGGCGTCATGTCATCATCAATAGGCAGTAGAAAAGTTAAGTTTAGTCATTGATGGAATCTGAGCTTTTGGCCATTAAAAATGTGTGTGGTGATCAAATGTTAATTCATCTCTCTCTAATGCAATTTGGGTTTTCACCAGTCCGGAGTCCCGACATCTTATAGCCGTATCTTTGACTGCGCCAGCCATTAGTTTTAAAGCTAATCCCTTTTTGTTGCATATCAGTCCTGAAAGCGAATCCATTTGAAACTATTCGTTCTTTGAAGTTTGATGAGTCTCTCTAGTAACACGATAGCGAAAACTTATTACTTTGATGTGGTGGTCGTGTAAGCACAGTGGAGGCTGTCGGCCTAGTGACTAGCTGCATCCGTGGGCAGTCTATATTGAAAATACATATCTTTTTCTTTGGTGCTGCGTTCAGAAGTGTATAATTTCAGAATGGCAATTGCAGTCGCACACTCCAAAGTTTTGAAATAAACTATATTCTACAATCTCAGAAGTCTTGTGTAAGTAGCAATCATTGCTTGTAACGTGCTTCTTTCTACTTGGTTTGGCTATTTTTCGTCTCCGTTCGTATAAGCTCGGTCTATCTCTCGCTTCCAGCGTGGCTCCGTTCCCGCCCTGTATCGATCTATGGACCGTCTTTGGACTCGGTACCTTATTGCGGCGTTCCCGTGAGATCGCGATGGGCGCCTGGCACGCCCCTCGGGTCGCCAGGTCACGAGGGAGGTCCATCCGAGGTCGGCTCATCTCGTGTCACTGCCGAGAGGATAGCTAGTCTGTCTCGCAGTGGGAACGATGGTTGGTGCCACCGTGTGTTGCAACATCAGATTCCTGGTTCGTGACCCGGGCCGTAAGCGAGGTTTGTCCGCCGTAGGACGGTTGCAGTAAGTCCTACATACGTGTTTTCTCTTGGGTGTGAATGAGCCTGTACAGCGCGACAGCAGTCCCCGTAGACCGTCCATTCGTGAACTCTGATGAATCATTAAAAATCCTGCATTGTAGAATGTTATTTATTAACGATCCTTTGTGAGCTTGTCCTCTGTAAGTCCACATAAGAGCAGCGGTCCTCTCTGGAGTGATATCCGACATCCGTGAGACGCCAATAGTCAGGGGTAGCCAGTAACAGTTGGTAGCATTAGGCCAAATGGGCGCTCAAAAACTACTACCCCATAGGGTTTGCATGTTAAATCGACCTTTTTCAAGCGAGCTCCACACGTAAGCTAAAAGATAAACTGCCAATATTATTGTGGGGAAAGGTAGCCTAAAGCTTCCTCTACAACCTTTTTATCTAGCGTTTTTCGATGCGGAGGCCATAACAGGTCCAAAAAGCATTGGGCGCTGCCCGAGGTACCAAAAGCCCCTCCATGAGGGCACTAGTTCCTGCGCATGCGCATATTGCCTCAACCCTGTACTAGCGTAAGTTAGCGATACTGCTCACGGACTCGATCAGCCAATGAGCGTCCCCGATTACCTTACTAGATGTCGCTAGCATCACGCAAATCCTGCTTGCGAACACATTTTAAGAATGAAATAGCTGCGCCACTTCCGCCTTCCATAGATTCCTTCCATCTTAGTATCAACTATAGGCTTTTCAACTAACTTTATTCTAAGTTTTAAACTATGGTTAGTATGTTATTTCTGGTTCATATAATTTAAAAATAACTGCTTTATGAATTTGGCTTTACTCGTCATAATGGAATACTCTATTTATTCCATATTCAAAAATATATCACCTTCCATGTAACTCATCCAGGTAAAATGGGCGCTTTCCGCGTCGTTGGTGTACCCGTTGTTCTATATACCCTGCCAATAGTCATCCTCCGGACGTTATTATCCCCTCTTAGAGCGCCGTGAGGTCGTATATGTGACCTGAAGGCGGTGGTCCAGAGTGTTGGCGTTCGTTGGGCTCAGTGTCGACCGCGCCTCCTATTTGGCTGAGCTGTTTCGCCGAGCCCCGAAAGTGGCGAAAGTGCGGTGGTTCTACTCAAGAGCGTCGTTGTGTGTATGACCGCCATCATGGGGGCGATGTATCACTGCGAAGCGTTGTGGTGGCGATGTTAAGACCGACCCAGTAGCAGCCAGCCGCGGAGAGCACCCAGTCCGGGGTTCTATCCGTGGGTCATGACATCGACCTAGCTACTGACCCCGGCACGTCGGTAGCGAATTCTGTCTAACGAGCGGGGTGTCTGATGGACTGCTGGTGGCCGGCCAACACTCCGCCCCGCTGGAGTGGGCAGAGCTGCCCGCCATTTGGACGGATCTCTGGTACGACGGACGCTGCCGGCCGTACTCCATCTCGGGACCGTGCGGCGAGACGGCCAACAATGGGAGGTGTCATTTCCGGGGACGAGCCGCGCCGCGTCAGATGCGGCTAATATCGCGACCTGCGTCACTGCGCGGGCCGATGCTATTTTGCAGTAGCAAATATATGGCAATAACCACTAGAGATGTCAACAATCGGGTGCCAAGTTTTTGATATACCAATACCAAACGAATATTAGTTCTGATGTTTTCTGTGTGCTGCATGTTGGTATTTTGAATCCTCACTATAATAGGTAGATGCTTGGAGTTTGGTAGAAATTTGGTATTTCCTTCACTTTGCCATTGTGTTTATTTACGGTTTGCCGTTTGATTGGTACTTAATTAGTTTGTAGCGGCTTCCCAATGGCCTGCAATTGACAGCACTAATAACCACTTTCGTTATCACATCCGTACGTGGTGTGCGGATGGCCATCGATCAATGTTCATCCCAGTTGAGCTCCGAACGCCAAACATTGAGATAAGAGCTGGATCCAGCATCCGAGGAGTAGAACAAGAAGAATATAGAATAGGAGTTGGAATCACTACCTAAATATCTATCGCCAGTGGGCCTCTCCTCGCCCACGTTCGCTGACTGCGCTCTGCGTGTCAGTCAATGCACGGCGGTAACGGTATTGTTTGTGTCGGCACGGATGGGGCCAGACAGGAATCCCCTGTGGACGCCTGTCCGAGATGGGCGCCACTATCCATCCGCGGAGATGGAAGTTTGCCCATTACTCTGACAGCGCTGGGCCCGCCGCTAGAGACTCGCGTATTGGGTATCATTACACAAGATAAATGTGTCGAAGATCTCGTGCTTACGGTGCCCGGTGTTTCAGACACTTTCACTGGAGACCGCTAATGTGTAAAATGTATATTGATTACCGCATTTTGTAGGTGTTTTTATTGTTGCATTAGTTTGTGACCTGGTAACAACCGAACTGCAGCGACTCTTAGAGCCAGCCTGAGCCTTTTCGGATGTATTAGACATTTAGTGAAGGAGCCGGGTGTGGCCTCGCCTCCCAATCAACTTCACCTGAGAGTTTCACGTAGCTGGGTCGAGGTGGGTGTATCCACTGCTTTCTTCAAGCTCACAGCCGGTCGGCTCCTGAAGCAAAGCGCGGCGTTGGTGAAGATAGAATCAGTCTGTGGGTGATTATAGGAATGAATAGGGCGAGAGGATTCAACCGCAATAAGACCAACTGTCCACAATTTGACACGTATGCGTTTGTGTCAGAGCTGCTTGATAAGTTCTTGGGATTTGTTTATGGCTGCTGAATTACCTGTTCTAGAATGGTCAAAGAACATTAAAGCCCACATGATAGATATCATTTACTTTTCTACGTAGATGTCTCTCTTCAACAAACATACTGAAGTGTCTTGTTATTCTCAATTCCGTAGGTAATTTTGCTCGGGTTACTTGAGTGACAATTTAGCCTACATTTGCTAGATCAGCTGATCTCAATGCGCCCAGCCCAGCCAATCAGCCTGTGCACAGTCCCCGCACACCCAATCAGCATCTTCTAAGGGAACACCTTCCCACATACGACTATTTCTGGATCTAGTTGATAAACGCCTCAGTAAGAGCAGATTGATTGGGTCTTGTACTGAGTTAAACTGGATTACACCGAAAAGGACCGGATCACACCGGAGAAAATCGCGTTGCCTCGGGGCTTACCTTTTTGGGTGGTTTCAAAAGGCGTAAGGGGTAGAAATGACCATGCAATGAACTGCCCGAAATTGATTAATGAAAACTCAGTTATTTGATTGCACTAATTTGTGCTTGTAGCACACAACAAATCATGAACTAAACCAAGGGCGTCGTCGTACTTTTCGTGCCTCGTCGTCGTAGATATTTTCTGTAGAGATTGCTGCCACCATTAGCGCCCCATCCCCCCCACCCCCACCCCCACCCCCACCCCCACATACACACACGCCTACGCACATTAAGTTATACCAGGGCCTCGTTTCATAAAGCGAGTCCGTAACTTATGGCGGTTTTTGGTCTTGAATTGCAAGTGCATGTGAAGCGATGACGTTATTTTGAATTGTTGAATTTATTTATCTTGCAAGCAAGAACAGAAGGGAGAAGGGGAAATAAATTTATTGCTTCACATGCACTTGCAATACAAGACCAAAAACCGGCGTCAGTTACGGATTCGCTTTATGAAACGAGGCCCAGGACGCTACCGCTCCTGAAACAACTTTCTACAAATCAGCGCAACGTCATTTCCGAGACCATTTGTCGGCTAATTTGCACAACAGCTAAACTCGGCAAAACTGAGCAGCGACAGCCAATTATCACACCTCGACAACTCGAAACATCTAATTGGAATCCCTTGTCTGGAAAATTAAATCCAGTAGTAGCCCACGATCGATGGGAAGGCCAGAACGAAACCCAGCACGAGAATTTCGCTGTCGGGGGGGGGGGGGAAGACGTCTTCATAGCTCGGTTAGAGACAAGTCTTTCGGTGTGTTTATACCGGGCTTTTTAACCCTCGCATGTGTAGGGGGGTCGGATGGACCCCCCATGGTTTTTCGCGAATAACTCGCGCAAAATGCGGCCGATCGCGACGAAACTTTCAGTACCCTCGAGTTGATCAGTTTTCCACCTACACTGAAAATTTCATTAACCTTACCCAAGTGACCTTTGACCTGTGACCTATTTCTCGAGGCCTTGTTTGGCCGGAATCGCGATTTGGCGTATGTCGGCTCGCATTAGCCGCGCGTTTGCAAGCTTCTCGTGGTTTCAACAGCTCAAACATGAGATTTGATGTTGCTCCCATGCATTTGGGTGGATGTCAAGGTCACCTGAAGGTCAGGTCAGGTCATTGACCGTTGGTGACCTCGGTTCACTTTTTCGAGCTGTACTGTGTACATGTTTCTAGGCTAGTTTTTGGAGCTGAATTCGAATTTAGCAACTATTTGAACATTTAGGAAGTAGTTTTGGTGCCTTCGTAACATGTTACGAAGCTGTCAGAGGCGGTGGACACGTACTACGAAGTCCCGTCATGACCCTTACTGGTTGACCTGACCTGACCTGACCCGACCTGGTCTAAATGCATGAAGATATCATCTATGATCAAAACTAACACAATATTCGTGATCAGCACCCCGAAAATACCCTTAGCAGCCACACTTTACGACTTTCTAACAGGTCCCGATTTTCCCGACTTTGGGTCATTGACCTGACCTGGAAGATCAACCAATGACCTAGGACTTTAAAATTGGGTATCATCGGCTTCATCTCGTCACGGGCAACACGCTCGTTTTTTCCGCGAAGCTCTAGCTCGATCAGGGGCCAAACGGTCCTACACATTAGAAGCTGGCAAACGCCGAACACATGCGAGGGTTAACCCTCTCCCGTAAACGGTGTTTTGCCACCTTCGCCCATGCAGGGGGTTTGGTGCGACCCCCCCCTGGCGTTTGAAAACGAAGCGTCCTAGAGCTTAGCGGAAAAGACCAACGGATTGCTCTCAACGAGATCTCGCGATTGGTGGTATATTTTTTGGTCCTAGGTCAACATTTGACCTACTTATGACCGGTCAAAGGTCAAATTTTCGGAAAAATCAAACTTTTTTAGATTTACGCGCCAATTGCGGCAACACGGTAAGAGATATCGACTTGAAACCTTCACTATCGTGATCCTTGATCAATTCTCTATCGTTTGGTGTGTATTTCGATGTCATAACTCTAAAAATGATGCGTTGGGAGCATCGGAAGTCTGCAAGGTCATTTGTGCATTGGGTCACGTCAGGCGTGTGACGTCACTGACCTGACCCTGACCCAAAATGAACTACAAGAAACAACCGACGGTGCCTGAAATGGATAGCAAATTCGAATTCAGGGCATCAAAATACCCCGAAAAGGCATCCAAGTGCAAGAAGTCATTACAGGTGAACCGAGGTCACTGACCTTACCTTGACCTTTAGTGACCTTCAAAATGTCAACAGACATTGTGCCAATGTCAAATCAGCCACTTGTGATTCTAAAACAATCCATCAGTGCGTCAGGTCAGTCGGCATTTATACCAATGTGAAGCAATCTCCAATTTAGCGTAAATCTGGCCGGAGGTTGTTCCCTTTATGACGTCATAACTCCGTGACCTGACATGACTTTGACAAAAAAAATTACCAAAAGTTGCGCAAAGGATGCCCCAAAGGGTACTGAAAATTTGAGCAGGCTATCTGAAACGGTTCGGCGTGTAGCTAAGAAAAACCTCAGGGGGGGGGGGTTGCACCAACTACATGGGCGAGGGTTAAGACGGGCATTCAGCAAGCCGTGCTGAAACGAAAAATGTGAATATGATGTCAAAATTTTGCGGTCCCGTCGCGTCTTTTCCAACCTCGCTGTCAAGTAAATTTGGCAGTGTCAGAAGTCGCCAGGTGGCCATCACCAATGCTAAAGGTTGGTTTTCAGTAAGAGGAACCGGAAAGGCACGTGTGAGAAAACAATCGGAAGCAGTTTGGTGTGTTTTCAAAAGCAAAGCTTTGAATTCCCTAAAAATGGCTGGTGCTGGCACGAATACCACCGCACACTGTATACATTTACCTGTATACATATATTTTGTACACATTTCCTGTATACGTTACCTGTTGTAGCGCGGCCCGTACTGAACTTTTCTCATTTCCATCACAGTGATTCTATTCCGTGAATCCGAGTTTATAATGCAAGGATTAAAGATTGTGACTTTCTCGTAGAAAATCGCTTTTGACAATGGCTACCGCCATAGAAATAGTCATTGTGTCAGCACAGGGGCGGATCCAGAAAATCTCCAAGGGAGGGGCCATTAGAAACCAGGAGGCCCCCCCCCCCATAATCCCACCTGTTGGAGGCCCCATCTTCCCACTTGTTGGGCCCCCCCCCCAAAAAAAAACTGCGTCCATTGAGCTTATCTAGCTGTTCAGGCAACATCTCAACATCTGTGCAGGCTTGGAGGCCCTCTGTGCAGGTTAGGAGGCCCTGTAAAAGTGGTCATCTCTGTGAGTATAAGAGACCTCCAAGTTATGAAAAGCTTTACCAATCTTCTAACAAAGAAGTCTTCTCAGCTAGTCTTCTAAGAAATAACTAAGTGGGTAGGTTAAAAAAAAAAACTCATCGGATTTCGGCCACTTTATTTTCAGGAGGCCCCCTTTTCAGCTTTTTAACTTTTTAACTTTTTATTTTATTTTTGAAAAAAATCGGCCAAGGGGGGGGCCATGGCCCCCATGGCCCCCCCTTGTATCCGCGCCTGTGTCAGCATGAGATACCGCTGCTTGCCACAGCACAGAACCCTTTGTGCTGAATCCTATACAGTGTGTCGTTTCATCTTACTAATGGTTTGCTGGCGTTTGAGCTCTGTGAAGATCTAACAGTCTACGGCTGTTTGCCTTCCTGATGACACCCCAACGTGAGATTAAAGGTGCTTCCGTTCTCGGAAAAAGTTACATGAAATATATCGTGTTGCAATAACGAGCTACCATTCGCAGGCTACCAACGTTCTCGAATGTACGAAAGCCTTAGTAACAACGCTGTGTATGAGCTACCTACTTAGTTCTGCTGGGCTGAATTCATTTTCTTTTCTTTTTTTGGCAATTTTTACCAGTGGTTACCACTACTCTCTAAGGTACAAAAAAAAACTCTCTAAGGTACAAAAGTCTCAGTAACAACTTTTTTCTTTAACTGCTCAGTTCTAAGGTGCTTAACTTGACCACTAAAACTCTGCTGTCCATATACAATGTAACATTATCCCCAAGCTAACTGAATCCACTCTGCTGTATTTTAAGTCAATAAAGGCGTTTCGAGGTCACAATCACGTTATAAAATCCGTCGGATGCCAGAGTTTATGACCTATCGAGACACTTCAACCGATCGAGCAATCGTTTGTTCCGCTTAACGACCCGATTGTAGGCTGGAAAATGATGGTACTCGTCGCAACTTGAGCTCGGCAATATAGCCACGCCATGCCACCGTATGTCTCGAGGAAGTTGGGTACCGTTCCAAGGTAACAGCGGCTATCAATCCGTGTCCCTCACTGGAACAGTGCATACCTAAACGATCGATCGATCGATAGGGAACCTATAGCATCCCGACAGCGCTCAGTTCAGCATCTCATTTTCTTAGCCGTCACTAGCCGCTGTTCCCGAGAGTCCATTTTCACAAAAAGCTTCGCTCGCCATTATTTCTCGGCACGTACTGTGGGCTATTTCTCCTCTCCTTGCGCCGCTGGGCCCCAGATGACGTCACGGCCGTGTGACGCGTCGCGCAGTTATTGGCTCGCTCCGTCACCAGCGCAAGGTGTCAGCTGGCCAATTATGCCCGCCTGACGTCGGTCCGGTATCCATTGTCCCCGGCGGCGCCACGGGGCCGGCTGGTCACGTGATTAGTGCCGCTTGAATGTTCTCGCGCACAGCCACTGGCTCTAAATACATAGCTGGTGGGTGCAGAGGTCAGAAGAGGTCACGTGGTGGTGGATTATTGTAGATTACGTTGGTTGCGAGGGCTCACTGGTGACTGGTAAGCAGCGGAAGTGTCAGCAACATCTGTTGTCAATTGTCATGGGTCAGTGGTTACTGGCTAATGATGTAAGTCATGTTGCCATGGGTTACTGTTGGGTGTCGGAAGTCATGTCTGTTGCAAGAGGTCATAAGGTTACACGTCAGTTGCCGCGGGTGTGTCGGAAGGCAAGTTCGTTGCTATGAGCCTCTGGCTAGTGGCTAAGGTCATGTGCGTAATGTGTTGCCAGGGGCTCAACTCAAAGGTGCGAAGCGGTAGTCAGGCGCGTAACCACCACTGGGGACACTGGGGACCGGTCCCCAGTAACTTTTGGGTTACTGGGGACAGTCCCCAGTAAAACCGATGACCTCCTCAGTTTGCATAAATAGCCAAATATTGTCTCTAAATCGACGTGAAGAGTAATATGTTGTCAACGGAAGACAAAACAATGAATGTTTTGTCCAGAATTGGAGGATCAAAAGCATGCGATAGCATGCTTTTGCATCCGGAAATTCCACGGACGTTTATTTATACGTCCGTGGGAAATTCCCATTGGTGGGTCGCTGAAGAAAAGTTCGGCCAAGCCTGTTTGTCAGTATGTGAGTGAGTATGTGAGTGAGTATGTGAGTGAGTTTGTCCAAGCTTTTTTGGACCTGGAGTCAAAATGGGTGGACCGATCGGGACGAAAGTGGGACCGTCCGACTCGTCTCCGGCGAGGTAAACTTTTGGTACTGGCCTCGGTTCGCTCAGTGCTTCGTGGCACATGCTATTCCGCTTCAAAGTTTCGGTGACACGAATTTTTTTGTCAAGGCTACAGGTCAACCCGAGGTCACGGACAAAGCCACACTGGCGGGACACATCGGTAACACCTTGAACCAGTTTCCAGGGGGGTCACCGTCTGCGAGGGGTGCAGGCTGCACGTGCTGGGGGCGGAAAACCGTTTTGACGTGAGGTCCTCTGGCTCAAAGAAATTTTGAGCTATCAACCTCAAAATCGGTTCAATGGTAGTCTCAGGCAAGGCCTCCAAAATAGTGCACATTTGGTTGAGCTAAACTCTGTGGTGCATGAGCTATGTACGTGCAAGCCGATTGCACCCCTTCGTGCGTTGCCACGCCTGCAGGGTAAACGGCCGCTCTAACTGGTTCAAAACTTGCAGGTCATAAGAAGAATACATTGAGTCATAACATTCCGGCGAGATAATATCCGAGGGGTGCAAGCTGCGCGTGCGGGGGGCGGATAACGGTTTTGACTAGGGATCCTCTGATCCCGGGAAACGTCGATCTAGCGACACAAAAGTCGGTACACTGATAGAACTAGACACACGCTACATGAAGTTATGAAAATGACTGCACTGGGGTGCCTGGGACATGAACTATGCACGTGCAGTTAATTCATACCATACTGTAGGTAGATATCCGCACCAATCTCACGTGCTTCGAAGCATTTTTGGGATGTTTCGTTTGGTTTCAGGTTCAGTCCAAGCTCAGTCTGGGTTTCGGTGGTTTGGCCCGGTGTGTGCCCTCAGTACCGTTCCTCCAATTCTGGCCCAAGGCAACGCAAGAGCGCTGCCGGCATCTAGTTTAGCCAACGCCCGGGTGGGCCCCTCAGCCAATTTCGCCATGGGGGTTGGGGGCTTTTTGGCCACACCAGACTATCTCGGAAAGTAAGCAAGCTAGAAAGGCGCGGTAAAAAGCAACAGAGAGCTCACTACAGTATCTTTCAAAAATTGCCAATGTCATGTTTTATCAGGTCATCGCTGAGGTCAATGGAGGTCACTAAAGGTAAAATTTTCACGAACTTTTGTTCCCAATTGGCAATTTTGAAAACTGTTCACACAAATCGGCGCATAAGTCAGGAACCAATAGAGCTGCAGTGCTGCAGGAAAGCGCATTCGATAGCTGTTTCAAATGCCTATCTGAGTAATGCTCTTAGCTTTGACCTAAGGTCAACGGCTTAGTTTCCAGGCTAGCGTTTCATTAATGCCGCATTTGCCGTTGGTGAAACTCGTTGGCTATTTTTCTGGCTGATATTTTTTCACGCCGGCGGATATTTTTCGCCTGATTGGTGAAACTCGTCCGCGTTTTTTTTTATAGAAAAATTGCGTCAGGCGGCTATTTTTCTGTTGGTATAGCTGACCTCTGGTGACCTGACCATAGGTGACCTGGGGTAAATATTTTCACAGACGATGCGAAATTGAGGTATCATAACCTATACCAAGTTTCGTGGCGGTACGCACCGCGGTTTTCCTTACACGCGCAAAAAACTGGCAGGTCTGGCCGAAAACGCTCTCCCCCTCAGGCGAATGCTGATCCTGAAATATACCTAATATTTGGTCTTCGCAGCCCTCCATGTGGTCCCCAGTAACTTCAGACTCGTGGTTACGCGCCTGGCGGTAGTGGTATAGGTTCAGAATTGGATAACACTTCAACGAGATGGCTAGAGAACAGAATACATCAACAATTGTAATAATTTTATCTGCAATACATCATTACTCAATAGCGGTCTATCTGCCAATGCTGGTTGTTTATCACAAACCATCAGCTATGCCGGCTAACTATCCCGGATTCGACCGAAGAGTAACCCGTTCTTAGAGCCTACCATTCCCCGGTCAGCGCCCTTCTAAGAGAAGCAGCGTACAGCGGCTGTATAAATGACTCGTATGTCTATCGTTGGGCGGAGGGCCTTACCCTGGAGATATCCCGATGCCGGGCACTGCTGGTCTCCAGAGGGCGATAAGGCCACCGCCCTCGACTGATGGCAGACCGACTGGGGGTCTGATGGCTGCCCGGCTGTCCGGGATCCCTCGGCTGACTACGAGCGTGCGGTGTTCCGTGAATCCAGTCGGTATCAGCGGGGTGGTTACTGGTCGGGATGGGGGCTGAGCCCGGTGTCCAGGGGTCCCCTGGCTCACGATGGCCCTGTAGTGTTCCGTGAACCGACCCGTGTGTGAGCGGGCGGTATGGGACGGACGTCTTCCCACGCTGGGCCCGGGCTGGGGGCCGACCCCAAACCCCCTATACCGTGAGCGCATCCATGCAGGTCGCTCCTCCCATTTGGTTCCACTATGAAGTCTGTGCCCGTAGTGTTGCGGCCAGTCAGTTGGTTTCGTCCCTGGAGCGCTGTTGGGGCTGTTGCTGGTGCCGAAGTTTTGACGTCTGTCAGCTGGACAGTGTTCTCTGTCAGTGCATGTTGTGGAGTTCTTTGGGGAATCCATACCAGTTGCGGACCACGTTGGCAACAGTGACCCACAACTGTTGAACTTGTGCTTGCAGATGCGCGGTATAACTTTCAATGCTTGAGTTTAGCAACCGCATATACGGTAAATAGCCCAACATTTCGTCTGTCACCTCCGTAACTTGATCCCAACCTTAGCGTATTTTTACCTAGCCTACCGCGTGTCGTACTGCAACGATCCACAAGCACCAATCTGGGGGTGCATCTCGGCTGCTTCAGACGGGGTCACCGGGGCCGAATAGAGCGTCATCCTCGGCGCTGTCTGCCGGTGTATCAATCTGACCCCGAGTGACAATTTGTTTCGTACGTGTTTCAATCTGGCCGCCTCTGCCGCGGCGCCTCGAGCGGCACTCTAAGTTCCGTGGTCGTCGTGGTGCGCCAGATTGGCGGAAATTCGCCCCCTCCCCCCTTCGACCGGTGCGGTGAGCTGGTAGGAGGATTTCGGACTGTGATGTCAAATAGAAACGGTTGTGGAATAAATAGAGAAATAAATCCCCGCAGCTTGAGACGCTGCGAGTAGGGAGCCAAAAATATGCCATGTATTCCAGTGGGAGGAGCGGACTGCGATTTGCTTGCGTAAAAGCTGTGTTCCAGTATTAACTAAGTCTTACGGATGCGTTATGAGCCGACGGATTGAAAATTCCTTTCTCTGTCTCCCTCCCCACCCACCTTCCATTCTATCCATTCTCCTCTCC
>NW_024883694.1:0-55414 GCF_019059575.1 Amphibalanus amphitrite
CTCAGATTTCTCTCTCCATTCCCATCCCTTCTTTCGCTCTCAGCTCTCACCCTATCCTGCCGTCCCAGGAGAGCCGCCCTTATCACACTCTCGCCTGGCTGCCTCTCCTGACACGACCTACCGGTCAGCTAACACCACTACTGATACTGACCGATTCGAGGCGCCGCGCCCTCGACCCGCGACGGAATCGCCGCGGCCTCCCGAGTGACCGTGAACTGGCAATCGCCGCCCTAACAGACGTGACGAGACGGATCTACTCGACTATTAGCGGCCCTTGCGGGATAGGATCGCCGAGCTATTAGCAGGCCTCGTGAGAACACTTAGCGGGTAATGCCCGTATTCTAGCTATACGGAGGATCACTGGGCCCTCTGTGATGATCTTATTCTGTTCTCTGGATGTATGCGTTGGCGTGTGTGGCATTACAAGTGGCATATTCTAGGTAAGTACTTACATTTTAACGGCACATTGAATACATACATGTCCTTTTAATAGGTCTAATGCAATTCCTCTTAACTCTGCAATATGTAAAATACGATCGATTCGTATGCATTCCGTGAGAGAGAGAGAGACGGTATATTTTCAGTACATGGCTTTGAGGATTCTCTCATACAGCACATGTTCCATGCAGTACAAAACGCGCAAACACCAAACACGTTCTACAGTTCCATACACATGTCTTCATTGAGGAGTGAGGTCATGTACGGGATTGCTGATTTTCTTAAGCGAGCACTGCAGCAGAAGGGCTGCAGCATATCCATGTTGCGAGTGTTCCGTCCGCTTACATCTGCTCTCGTAGGTGGCAGCATTTCTCGGTGAGCCTCATTTTTTAGCAATTGCCTCGCCTGTCGGAGGGACATCTTCTGTCTCCTGTCTGCAAGACTATCCATTTCAAACCTCTGTAGTAGATCCTGGTAACTATGTTGAAAACCTGCAATAATTTTTAAGGCCCGTTTTTGCACGCTCTCGATTTGTTTAGCTTGAGAAGCAGTAATACCCGCATGGAAGACTGGTGTACAATACTCTAAGAGCGGTCTAATATAGGTCGTGTAGACTTTAACCAATTGGTCTTCAGGTGGTTTGTATCGTCTCAAGATGTAGAGCATATATAAAGCCTTAGATGCGCGCGCCACAACATTTTTGACGTGTTCTTCCCACGTCAAATTATTTGATATATTTACACCTAAAAGTTTGGCTGTACTGCAGATTGGTATGCTGTCACCATTTATCGTGATGTCCGGTAAGATCATGGGTTTCTTTGCTGTGCAGAAGTGCATCACATGACACTTATCGGTGTTGATAACCATCTTGTTTTTGTTTGCCCATTGGTGTATGTCGTTTGTCACAAGTTGTAAGGTGCTCGTTTCATCTATACTGTCGATTGAGCACGACTGAAAGATGGTCAAATCATCAACGTACTTCAATCTCTTTTGCGTGTTTCTTGCAGCATCATTAATCATGGCTAAAAATGCGATAGGCCCGAGCAATGTTCCTTGGGGCGTACCACATGTTATTTTCTTCCACCCACTCAAGGAACCATCCGGCATCTTTACGCGCTGTTGCCGGTCTGATAGAAAGGAGGAGACCCACTTGGTGTATTCAGCCCTGAGTCCCATCGAAATCAGTTTCTGCATCAGTATAGTGTGGTCAACAAGGTCAAAGCCCTTCTTGAAATCAAACATAACCATGGAAAACAGCGTACCTTGTTTTTCCAGTTCAGTGAGTAGGTTATGAAGCAAACGAATGAGATAATGAGAGGTTGAGGCTCCTTTGATGTTACCATACTGATACTGATCTATCGCAGGTCTAATGTCCGCCGCAATTAACGGTACAACTATTTTTTCCAGCACTTTGCTAAATGTGGGTGTTAGACTAATGGGTCTAAGTTCACCAGGTGCCACGGGACAGGGCTTCTTGGGCACAGGGGTAACAGTTGCTTTTCTCCATATCAGTGGAACGTGACCCTCTCGTATCGACCAGTTGTAAATGTGAGTGAGTGGGACGGCTAGTTCAACAGAGAACTCCTTGAGAAGTCGTACTGGTAGTTGACATGGTGAGACCGACATATTAACCCGGAGATGGGCCAAATGATAGGCCACTTGCCATGGCTGCAGGTCCACTGCACTTCGGTTCGCCGGTAAGTATGACGGTAGTTGTGAAGCATCCAGCGGTCCATAGGTTGTGCAAATATTTGCGAAGAAGTCATTGATTTGGTCCGCTGTTGGAGCATCCGACGTTTCTGCTCCAAGGCGCCATGGCTTTGGCTGACGATTTGTTAGGATCGTAACCTGTTGGTACCAAGAACCTTGTCCATTTTCTAGAATTCTTCTCATATGTCTTTGGTACCATTTAGTTTTGGCATTTTCAATTTCTTTGCGCACCTTTCCCCTCAGAGCGTGAAGTCTTTCAAGTTGACAGCGACTCTGGCAACGATCCCTTTCTCTGATCAGCGTTTTTAACCGTTTGGTCATCCAAGGGGGCTCATTTTTCCTGCATGTATATGATACCTCTGGAAAGAATTTCTGGTACGCTCGCCACAAATTATTTTCTAATGTTTCTGTGGCAGTATCAATATCGTTTGAAGCTATAACTTCCTCCCAATTCTGAGCGCAAATCCAGTTACCAAATTGTCTAATGTTTGAGTCACGAAGTGGTCTGACCGTTCGGATATTTCGAACAGACTGATGTTTCATTAACATTGTCCACAGAACAGTTTTATGGTCTGCGGTTCCTAGTTCAGAAGATATGCGCGGGGGAATATGCGCTTGAATATCAGTCATGATTTTATCAAGAATCGCGTTGCCTCTTGTTGGCTCATGAACGATATTCCGTATACCCAGCAGTCTTTCAAGTTCATCAGTCTTCAATGCACTGTTGAAGACTGAAGTCGCCCAGTATCACGGTTTTGGATTTGGGTCTTGATGCTCGAAGATAGTCTATGGTTTCAACGATGTGCTTAATAAACAGGTGACGTGCTGGCGCCGACGAGTCTGGTGGTAAGTAAATCCCAGCCACAATGATGCTGTCTGGAGAGGATGGCCTCAATATGACCCACAGTATTTCCAGCTCTTCCGGAACATTGATTTTGGGGGTATAAAACGGAATTGTCTCATCTATGTATATGACGATTCCTCCGCCTTTACTCTTACGTGTGGCCGAGAAATTTCTATCTCTGCGTAAAGTATGATAATCATTCACCGCAATACGATTATCAGACACTGTTGGGTTAAGATGTGTCTCACAGATTACTGCTACATGCACTTTGTGAGTGTGCAACGAAGCTTGCAGTTCCTCCAATTTTGAGTTGGAACATACGCCATTTATGTTCGTGGTTAGAAAAACGAGTTCATTCTCAATCAGATTCGTGGAAGATGGGGCCTTGCCACTCGATTCGCCTCCATTATCGCTCAGTCTAAAAAACCTGGCACTTCACTAAGTATCTCCTGAGACACATTTCTAGCTGCTTCAAATGTCAACAGCCGCCCTGTTCTGTTGATACCAGAAAACTGGCACTGAGTCAATCTTGGGCGAAGATCTAGAAACTTAGCTCTGTATTCAGCGCACAGGTTTCTTAGCTCCTGGTTCACAGTTTTGGCTGTTTCGGCTGCCATTACCCCAAGATCTTGTCTCTCTTCAACCGAGCAGACGAATACTTGGTTAGTCTTCCGCTTTTTCTTGGCGAAGGATATTTGACAAGCTATGCTTTCTAATATTGAGTCTGCCGAATTACTCATCAACTGGTCAGCTCCCGTGTTCAAAACAATATCAATTTTCTGCGCCCTCGATTTCACCATTGTGTCTGAGAGACTCCGCATGACGTTGCTGCTTTTAGCTGCGACAAAGGATACATTGGAGTCAAGCACAAACTCATCCATGGCTGCCGTAATGCGTATGCCTATGCAAAATGCATTGTAATAGCTCATCGACATCGGCGACTGACAGCAGGAAGACTTTGTACACGCAATGCGAATTGTACGTTTGGTACACTGTACATTGCACAATGCATAGCTCTCGGGCCGGCTACGCAACTTTGCTTGTATTGCCTTGTCCATCAAAGTCAGGAAATCCTGTCTGACGGGAGACTTCAAAGTATGAAGAAACATTGTTTTTAAAAGCAGGGGCATTCCACGATAGATCGTACCAGGCCCGTCACCCTCATCTCTCAGATTTTAATGAAAATCGGTCCCAGGGGTAATCATAGGCCCCAAAGACGCCTGGCAAAATATCAGACTTCTCAGATCAAAACTTTTTGAGTTATATTGCATTACATTTTTTTAACTTCGGTATGTAACGGTGAGTTTGATGGCCTATAACTCAAGAACGAGTTAAGCAACCAACAAAAAGCAAACAACACTAAGCTTGCGATGAATCAAAAATTAATATTACTATTTAAAAATTCCAAAGAAAAAATTTCATTGTTGAGCAAAAACCTTAATCTTTTTTCATTTGCCTTTAATGACTTTTGGAACCAAAATTTTTCACATTTTTATTCTTTCAAAATAAACTTCATGTCATTGCAAATCGACATGCATAAAATTAGAAAGGTGTTCTTTCTATAAGTTCCTCATTTTCCCGCAAACAAAATGGGTTTCGGAGGGGTTGATACGACCCCAAGCACGCCGTTTCGCTTCTAATAGAGCTAGAGCCTCGCGGAAAAAACGAGCGTGTGTGCCGTTACAAGTCGCAGCGATTGGTACCCGATTTTAAGGTCTCAGGTCAACCGGTAGCGTCTGAGGTCAGGTCACGTGACTGAAGTTACGGGTTCGGTTTTTAGTAAATAACTTCGCAAAAAATGGCCGCAGAGCCGCGATTTTGGCATCATTGTGTTCGCCTAGCTCAGGTGCATCGAATGGTATACTTTTTTTGCTAGGGTGAGGTCAACTTAAGTAGTTGACCTCGGATCAAGGTCAGGTCAGAGCCCCTCAGGTCACGAAGCTGGGCAAAGGGTATCATATGGCATATCATTCGATTCGGAAGGTCTTCCCGAGTCCATTGGTGGCTTTCCCGACTCTCTAGCTCCATTTGATCGGGAGATATTGACGAAAAACTCGTACGACCCTAGTGACGTCATAAATGACGTCACGCAAGGTTAACAATGCAAAAGTAAAGCATTGGACTTTGCAAGGAGTGCATGAAATCACGATAGCATGTACGTGGGATAGTTTTAGATCATTCTCGGCGCCAAAATAACAGTTTTTATATTTTCCCATTGATTTATAACAGTGGTGTCACGTGACCGACCTGACCTCATGTAACCTTGAAAAATTCCCAGATATACAAGTTGTGAGACCTCTGGAGGACACCATGTATGCGTCCGACGCATTGCGTCCTGTAACTTTCATCTCGCACAGCTATGGTCATTGGCGTCCAAATCTAAGTCAGAACCAAACAGCCTTTTTCACCCTCGCGCTTATAGGAAAGAGGGTTGGATGAACCCTCTTTTCACTTTTTCAGATGACTCAGACTTAAATTGAAATTTCAGTAACCCGTGATGTCACTAGGCAGCTTTACCACGCCATTTATAAGCTCCCCTCCCGAAATCACTATTCGAAACCGTTATCGTGACGTAAAATAAATACATTTATAGAAAGAACACCTTCCTAATTTTTGGCATACTTCTTAACAATGAGCCACATATTTTTTTAAAGAAATAAAAATTCAAAAAAATTTGGTCCCAAAGTCCAAAAAATACAAATGAAAGAAAACTCGATATGTCATATATCAAAAATAGCGTATTTTTCGAAATTTCAAAAATACACATTAATCTCTGTTTCATTGCAAGTTCAATGTTATATAACATTTGACATTTGAATAATCCGTCTTAGAGTTACAGCCCGCCAAACTTAGCGCTGCAAAGCAAGATCCAAAAAATGTTATACACCATAACTCAAAAAACACTTATCTGATAAGCCTGAAATTGTTACAGGTGGATTCAGAGCCCCTGATTACCTCTGAGACCAATTCTCGTCAAATTCCGAGAGATGAGGGTGTCAAATTGGAAAAAGTGGTACGATCTATCGTGGAATGCCCCAGCAGCAAACTGGTCATGGTTCGCAGTGCCACTGATAATGTAATGCACTGGTGATTTCGAATGCTTCTTTCAAGACTTTAATGTAAGAACATTTTTTTCGGGATCGAAATCGTTAACACGAGTCTATTATATGGTTGAAAGGCTGTTGGGTATGTGTAAATACCATGGCAAATTATAATGCAGTTAGGTTGTTTTATATAACACGTAGGCAACATTAACCTTTCGACGCAAAAATGTCAAGGGCTTCGAAAATTGATAGTGCCACTTAAACCAAAGATTTCGATGCACCATGAACTATGAGAACTAGTGAAGGGTGAGGAAAATCAACACAACATCTCTCCTCATCTGAGCTACCTGCGCTACAGGGTGTGGCTGCCTGGGTTCTGTGCGCCGCCGATGCTCCACTTTGCCCCGTCACTGTTGAACGGGTCACGTTTCTCGTCTACATTGGCGGTGCTGCAAGCTGGTACCCAAGTCAGCACATTCTTCTGCCGGGGCTGGCGCGCCCGGGGCTGACGGAGCTCGAGCGCCCCCTCTCCCCCTCCCCTCTCCCTCGTCCCCCCTTTCCCGCCCACTGCGGGCACAGTCGGAGTGACGTCACAAATGAGCTTGTTCTCATGTCGCCAGAGGCATGCTGTGGAGCACGAAGTCCGAACTGACCTAAGGTGTGGGCTTCAGCTAAAGGAGCTTCAGAACGCCACTGCCAGCCCGTTTTTCACCTATTAAAGAAGAAATCATTGGAATTGTTCCCTGCAAAAAAGGAGAAAAAAAAACTGAACACTCTCGGGAATTAGAGGGTAATTACATACCTTCTCTCTGTAAATGGCTGCTAATTCACTTACATTTATTCACATTTGCTGAGGCTCAGACCTAAGTGCTATGCAGGTGTGGCACGGTTCACCAACATCCAGTATCCATTCTTGTCGGGGAATTTCCCGTGAGCCCGGGTACTTGGGGTACTGATCTACGGTAAGTTAGTGGCTCCGTGAGGGCATTGGTCAGCGGCATGGAGGGGAAAGAGAGAGAGAGAGAGAGAGAGAGAGAGAGAGAGAGAGAGAGAGAGAGAGAGAGAGAGAGAGAGAGGGGGAGATAGAGGGGAGAGAGAGAGAGAGAGGAAGAAAGAGAGAGAGAGAGAGAGAGAGAGAGAGAGAGAGAGAGAGAGAGGGAGGGAGAGGGAGAGGGAGAGGGAGTGGAGAGAGAGAAGAGTTTAAATTTGAGAGAAGAGCTCAAAATATGTCCACCACGCGTACGGTGTCCTAAAGATGTCCCTCAACTTACCCGCTGATATCATGCTAATGTCCGCTGATGTCTGCTGATGTCCGCTGATGTCCCGCTGATGTCCGCTGATGTCCGCTGATGTCTGCTGATGTCTGGCTGCCGACAGCTCTAAGTACGTGTCCCCAGCTCGCTGCGTCCATTGGTGTCACGTCAATCGTCCGATACGACCGGAGCCGTAGATGTCTGCTCCGATAGTGGCTAGGACACGTGTTGAGACGCGACAGGAGGCCTGTCGGCACACCCCAGCGGCGCATCTGACCCAGGAGGGTCTGGACGGTGCCGATAAAGGAGCCTCCATATGAGGCGAGGCTCCGTTACTAAATTAGATGCTGTCCATGATTGTATTCTGGTGCGAGATTTAGGTGCGGAAGTGTGTACATATAGGACTTTTTTATTAGATAGATACCGTAGTGTTAATGTTTTAGTGATGATAGGCATTCATCCAGCATAACATCTATGTTACATCTATATATGCAACACAGCTATGTTCTGACCGTCTTGAAATAGTTCTTAGAGATAAACAAGATTCATTTTCCCGTAATCAAAACGAATAAGTTTTTAAATTGCATGCTTGCAACGGCTGCATGCCTTCTGGAGAACTGGGGATCAAGCCCCTAATCCACACAGCTTCCAATCGATCTCACTGGAATTTAATTTACATGTTTATACTGAACGACGACCTGTAGTACAGCATTAGTCAGTGTTGTTGCATATTTTTATCCGTCGAGCTCGCGCTTGCAACAAAACCAGATGCAGTGTGACAATGGGACTGTATTCACGTCCATCTGGTTTTTTGGTGAGGTGACCACATGGCACACAGGAATACAATCCGGTAGGCGACGCATAATAAACACTCAATACCTAACACCTTAATTAACGGCAGGGCGCATGGGGCCGGTGGTGGGAGAAACCACTCGTGTCCGCTGCGGTTGAGCTCTGAAGCGACAATGGCGGCTAGGCGATGCGCTCGTACGGCGCATGCGCCAACTACGCCTGTCTCCGGTACGGTAGATTTCACTTTACGGTACGGCGTTTGTATGGGCCAGGAAATCACGGAACAAACGCTGGCCCATTGGTAGTGCACGGGGCCTACCGAGCAGGACCAGGGGAGCGACACGGCGAATAGCCGGGTCAAGCTCACGGATCATCCCAATGAAAGTGACCCACAGGTCACACCGGCGGGAGCGGCGGTCATGTGTTCCGCTGTAGGGTCTCATGCAACACCCCGACGGGTTCCACCTGGCGATGGAAACATAGCTGGCAACAGGCCAGCACGTGCCCCTGGCAGGGACTCCGAACACCGCGCCGGACGGTGGACCGGAGCCAGGACAGACAGCGCATCCCAACCTGCGGGCTGGACACCCCGGCTGCCAGTGCAGCCCACCGGCAGACCGCGCACCGGCGCAACAGCGTCATCACAGACGGCTGCAAACTGCAGGGGTTCGACCACAACATAGAACGGGCCAACAGGCAATGATACACGCCGAGAACATAACGGGAATTGGAGGCTGAAAGTACGACGAAAACCGCCCACACGCGCCAAAGCGGCAATAGAGAATCTGTGAAAAAACTTTGCCATTAACGAGGCTCAAACCAAGCCCTATAAAAATTTAGGTCCAACCGGGAATCGAACCCGAAATCCCCGCGCTGAACGCGACGACGCTAACCACTACACCACCGGACCGTAGACTAATATGCCGGCGCGCGGGACCTTTCCGCTGCGCGAACGAAAGCTACCCGACCCTATGAAAGACAATGGAAAGCGGCCGGATCATAGGTGGCGCGAGCGGCGCGGGAAGTGCGATGACGTAGCCCCCGAGCCGACCAATCCCGTCCCGTGGAACCACGCCGCCCCGCGGCTGTCCCACCGATGATACCCGCCGCCGTGGAAGGGAAGGGAAGATGCGCCATGTTGGAACCATCTGGCCAGGAAATAGGGGTCGGCCCAGAACAAGCACCATAGAGCACGTTGGGGCCGGACGCCACACGGAACAGACACGGGGCCGGAACGGTGCCGGCAAAAATATATACCATACATAGAGCAGGGGCAGAGCATCTAGCATAGCGCTTGTAAGCAACGGCAACCGCCGATTGACGGACACGATCCGGAAAAATACGGCAGGCGAGGCGTAACTGATACTGTGATTTACTGCCGCAGCCTGGACACGCACCCAACACAGGGAATTCACCGGGCTATAGCTGCTTGTGCTCTCAAGCGTGGCTCATAACGCCCGTAATGTGTACTCACGACAGAAGAAATCACTCGCAGAAACCACTCGTGTCCGCTGCGGTTGAGCTCTGAAGCGACAATGGCGGCTAGGCGACTGGCGATGCGCTCGTACGGCGCATGCGCCAACTACGCCTGTCTCCGGTACGGTAGATTTCACTTTACGGTACGGTTAATATATATCGCACTGTACTACGTTGCCGCACGGCTGACCGATAAATGCTTTCCAGGTGCCAGGGCCCCTGAAAGACCATATAATTGTCACTCACATTTAATTCCGTCTCAGTTGGCACAGGCTGTCTGATTGGGAGACAAGGGATAACTCAGGACACTTTTCCCGGTGATTTAAGGGTATATCTCCGGTGGAGAGGAGTTTGACTCCAGCCGAACCTAATGAAACGGTCTGTCGACCGCTGCAGCGAGGGACGCTGCATACAATGTAGAAGTTGCATGTCAGAGCAAAGCCGCAATGGAACGGATAAAGGAATGCTGCTACACGTGCTTTCAGTACGATGTACAAAATTCGGTATTCTAACACCTCTCATGTTCTGTTTGCCTATGCGAAGTCCTGACAACTGCAACACGCTGTCTCTGCTGTCCTCTAAAGGATAATCGCTTGTCCCTGGCGCTTCCAAGATGACTTTACCTCCTGTCCCTCTCTCCAGTTGTCCCTGTAATCACCACTTGCCCTCTCAGTCTTTCCACGTTGGCCTTATGCCACTCCTCCACTGCACCTGCCAATCCATTGGTATAGCTACTCGCTGTTTTACGGTGCCCCTACCGCCCGAACTTCGCCAACCAAGCAATTCGCTCACCACCGACCTCAGCTGACATCGTTTCATAAACCCAGTCCGTGACTCACGCCGGTTTTTTGGTCTTGTATTGCAAGTGCATGTGAAGCGATGACAATAGCTTAAATCGTTTAATTTATTTATCTTGCAAGCAAGAACAGAAGGGAGAAGGGCAAATAAATTTATCGCTTTACACGCGCTTGCAATACAAGCCCAAAAAACGGCGTAAGTTACGGACTCGCTTTATGAAACGAGGCTCTGTACTTCTCCCCGCCTCCAGTGGCCTCCTCCGAAACAGTGCCGGCCCATGACACTGCCTCGACAGCGGAATAAAAGCGCTAATGGGGAGCTCTGGCCGCCTGTCCGCCCCTGAGCGACACGCGCTGGTCGGCCCATTTAGGGCGCCCCGAGGACGGGTCGAGCATAGGAAACAGCAAGGTCCGTGAGGGTACTTACATGAGCAGTACGTTTTAGCAGTACTTATTAATTTTCAAATGTTTTTATTGAGCTAAAAACAAGCCTATGAAACCTCCTTCCATTTACTTATCTTAATCATGGCTGAATTATATTTGCTGGCTTAATAAAACACCTTCACTGAGAATTAGCATGTCTCCGACTGACATAATTTGAACATTAAAACATTAACTAAGGCTATGGCTATGATAAACAATTTCTTCGAAATGAGCTCCAACTGGAAGTCGCAAAAAGTCAAGACAATTGACCTGGCCGAATGATGTGTATCATTTGCCCTGACAGCTGACTGAAAACATATTAGATCTTGTGTACCACTGAAGAAGGGCCACGCCCGAATATATATTTTTTTTCTTCTATTTCTGATTGAAATGAGCAACAGGGTATTCTTCATCCTTCTAATATTCTCAGTTTCCATCCAATTGATTCACACCAATAACAAAGGTCACGATTTGAAAGAATAAAAGAAAAGCGAAAGGCATCACACTCTTACTATATCACCTCGACCAGGCGTCAGGTCGAACAGCCCATGTCGGCCCGAGCCCTTTAGTTGAAGACAAGTGAAATGGGACAACTTTTGCTTTTTAGAAACATCGATTTAGAAATCGGAAACCATTTATTGCAGCGTTAAATATGGCGCCTTCAGAACAACAATGTATCTTTTGCTAAAACGCCGTTAGCAACGACGGAAAACTTTGACACAGCAGGATGTCACGACATGAGTAGCCAAACTCCGGCAATCAATCTTCAGTTTGGCAAGAAATCCTCACATCCACGTCCACACAACTTTTTGCATGACGTTTGCTGGAAATCGAGGGGCAGCAAGTCATTCAGTACGTTCTACACACAAATCCCTCAAGTTAAATGGCTGCTCATTGAAGCTTCGTATCGCGATGGCAGCTTTTTGCCTTAACCCGCGCCCTGGTGGGGGGGCTATTTTTTGCCCTCCCTCCAGACTTTTCGATATATCTCCAGAACCGCTGCGCCGATCGTCACCAAACTTTCAGTACCCTCCCGGACATCAATTTTACACATTGTGACCAAAAATTTTTTCCAAAGGCTATGATAGGTTGGCCGGAAATGACGTCAGAGTGACGTCATGTTCTGCCGTTTTCGACCCAAAAAAGGGTTTCGCGGGAAGAGGTGTCAGGCCTATAGCTTTGCAAATACAGAAAAATGATAAAGACATAAAAGCTGTAGATTGGACAGGGCTACAAAACTGCTATCTCGGATTTTTGAAATTTTTGGATTTTGACCCCCAAAAATCAAAAAATAGATTTTTTGGATATACTAATCGAAAAATCCAAAAAGTTTTTTGAATTTCGCAAAAACCGGAATATATGTGATAGTCCTTACCGCCTTCCATCCACATACTAAATTTGAGATTGATACCTCCTTTTTTGGCGAAGTTATAGCGAAAAAACTGTTCAAAATTGATTACGTCAAATTTTCAAACTCAATTTTTAGCAATTCTAGACCCCGTAGCGCAAAACAAAGACCACCATCAGACTCCCCGTGACGAGCTGCATCGAATCAATACCCAATTTATGCAAAAATATCAACTTTAAAATTTGACCTTTTTTGGTCTGACTTTGACCTGACCTTGACCTGACCTTCACCAGAAAGTGACCTAAGCCGTACCTGATAGTCTTATAACCAACACCATTGAGTTGGAAATGAAAAATTGGCCATAAAACATGTATCACACAACCTTAGTAAAGTTGGGCTCATGTGACCTGACCTGTGACCCTTGGTGACCTGACCTGTGATCTGACCTGGTATTGCTAGTGACCTCTAATAGCAACATATCTACTAGGCAACTGACGCCCTACCGCTGATTCTCGACAAAATGCGTTTTCCTCGGTGTTATAGCGCATTCCCTAGAAGACCCGTGAACGGTGAAACATTTTATCTTTGACCTGACCTGTGACGTCATCGGTGACCCCGAGGTCAATGAAATTTGGTTTCCTTCGACAAATTTGACAGGCCTTTCGAACGCCGTTTGAATTTTGCGGATCCGTCCAGTAGTTTCGGAGATACGAGGGGGGGGGGCAAAAAATAGCCCCCCCCCACCAGGTCGCGTTATAAACAGACCCCACCAGGGCGCGGGTTAACGGGCGAATTATTTTCTTAGAAATTCGCAACAAAACTACATAATCGTGTCTGATGATAAACTACGTTTACTTACTTACTTTGCTGTTATGCCTTTTGTCTATGACTGTTAACGAATGACGAATTTTATAATGCTTTAGAGTAAATGTGAAATCGGTAGGTTATGTGAACAACTCCTTCTGTATTTAAACAGCGTACGTACATTCGCAACACTTAGTGTCATTGCTTATATATAAGAGGCGAAAATGAACTGTAACTTGCCTGTGCTCAACCTGGTACCCGTGTCAACATAACAAAGAAAACATCACCGCCTCGTCACCGTCGCCCCGACCAGCTCAGTGCCTCAGACCTGAATCTAACCTCAGAGTGAGTACCGCATGAAGTACCGTAACCACCGTAATCACTCCCAAGCAGCAGCGTCTGCCTGACCTGCCCCTCCTGCTGCGGTGCATGTGTGCATTATCGATGCGTCCAGCGTGTTACACGGTTCACCACTCGCTGCCACGGACGGCCCGGGCTGATAACGCCGGCCACCGCCGTGAAGGATGACCGCGATATACCAGCGGCGCTTCCCGTACAGAAAGTGTGAACCAGTACAGCTCGGCAGAGGTGGAGCGGAGGGCTGGGCTGACCCGGCGTCGGGTAGAGGATAGCCGCCGTGGTCGGGTAGGAGTCAATAAAACGCGTATAAGCGGTGTTTTTGGCGTCAGTGGAATGACGTGAGGTATTAAAAACAGGGATCAGGGAAGCTCAATCAGAGCCTCGCGCAAGTGGATGGATAAATAATAAGCCTAGTTCAAAACGAGCGAACGAATTTCAAATTTTCAACAAGAAAGTTTAGCCATTTTACCAGATCATAAAATAAGAAATGTGAAAGTAATACAGTTCTCTTTCACTGGAAGCCAGCTGACAGCTTCTCACAAATTGAAACAAATTTATGCTCAACTTGACACTAGACAGCAAAACGAAAAACATTACATCCGAAGACGAGACCATAAAATGGCTCAAATTGAATTTAGTACGATGCATCACCTCCCATTGCAGGGTGAATATGAAACGGCGAACGGGTGACCAGGCAGGGAAAAACAAGCACATTAATATCGCTGTCGTGCGCCCACCCCCGTGTCGTATATCGCCGAGTGCTTGTATTTACAGGGTGGAATTAGATGCCGGCCGGCGCGCACCATTAAATACACTGCACAGCTCAGGGAGCGAGCCATCTATCAAGTGTTGATTACGTACTTTTGTTAGTTGATGATGTGTTAAGCCGACGGAGAGGCATCGTTAAACAAATACTGGGCCAAAATGAGACCTGAAGTATAGGACGGGGACAAAATCACTCAACTTCACTACAAGCATCGAAGCTTTATCTAAAAATCGCAACGCATAATTAACATTATGAATGCATTATCTACGATATAATAACCAGACAATCCAATTTGCTCAAGGAAGGTTAACATTTTGTAAAGCAACGTCACAGATGACAACAGTGATTGCGTCACTGCACAGACTTCCAAACATGTGCCATTCGTGTATTCGAGATAAGCACATCCGAAATTCATCCTTACCACATAAAAAAGCAAAGCAATTTCGGAAGCTCTCGCCACGTCCCTCAATATTTTTCATTTCAAGGCTACATACATATATCATATGCCCTCAGTCTCCGGCGTCCAATGCCGGGCGTGTCAGATAGGTGAACGCCTGGTCTGGCCTGTTATAGGTAAACAGAGGCATAAACCACATACAATCCAGAATGACGTCCTTAGCATGCTGTCCGGAGATCAGCGGATGATGGAAGGCGCCGCTCGGAGCCTTCCGTCAAATCAAACAGTGGCCAGAAAACGCAGCGCAGAAGATACAAACATGAGAAGTGCGCGAATTCGGAAATGCGGTAGATGCTCTGAGTGGTTAGAATGATGATTATTTATGGCAGGAACCTGACGCAAAAGTAACCGTTCTTGGCCTTCGGAAGGATATTTGTTGTATGTTTTGGTGTAGCAAATGAAGAGCAATGTGGCAATATGTTTTGCAGACGTCTTTGATGTGCACTGTGAAGCTTTGTCCTGCCTATAAAATACAACACGAAATGGCATGAGGTAAACCTAGACGTAAGCTTGATGAGGCCAGGCAGGTTTAGCTATTAATTATTAGTTAATTACTTGTGAGGCTATACAATGTCAAGACAGGTACCAACGATTATAGTTGATTTTTCTATAGTTGATTTCCCTGTCGTCTGTCTGGACAATATAGTTACTATCTTCATGACATTGTTTCGACTAAAAGATAAATTTACGACTTCTTTATTACTTGGAGGTAAGCTATGGTATTTCTGAGCATGATTAATAATGTAAATAGAGTGAATCAGAATAATCATTCTGATGACGGTGCAATATCGAAATATATCAATTTAGTTTTAATTATATCAATTTGCAACATATAACATGAGCATAAGGTTATTCACTCTATTTACATTACTTCTTTATTAGGTTAACTTACCCATGTCTGTTGTTGTTAGCTCGCGATTTTTTTTTTTACATCATAATGGATCGTGACATTTCGTTTCTCTATATCTGTATTGATGTGCTTAACAGCTCACCATGGTCAAAACTCAATTAATCAATCAGCACGATAAATGCATATCGGAAGCACTCGATTCCCATTATTTCCCGGGCGTCTGCTAGGTCTTTCCTTTAATTTCCGAGGTCGTGGCCGGCGGCTGGTCCGACTCCCCTGTATAATTTCCGCGGACGATGCGTCACCTGTCCTCGAGTCACCGTCGCCGCTGCTCGTCTCTCAACCCTGTCGTGGTCTGTTCGATGGCGGTTATCGACAGCGGCTTTCACACTCCCGGCGGGACCGAGTTGGACGCATCGGCTGCCGCGACGGACATTCGTCATGGGTGGCCGCGGCTCTCCAGAGAGCTACAAGATGGCGGTCCCTATCCGGTCTTGCGCGCGTTTCAAAGTTAAGAAACTGGTTACCAATTATCGGCGGTTTCAGCTCGTGTGTGGTGTGTGGAGTAAACCGTATTTGGAAGTGCGCATGCACGTATGTTATCTTTGAATGCCAAGTGTGTCTTGGTACTATTGTAGTAGGCTTATTATTATCTTTATTGATCATTTTTAGATATTTGGTGGTATGAAGTGTTTATTTGCCTGCAGAGTTATACAAGTACCAGAAAAAATAACAGATATCTTCCTTAGATAAATAGGTTGATGAAATGATTGTTGCTTTGATTTGAACTGAACACGATATAATGTTACGAATGAGCGAGAGCGAGAGCCATTCTGCCAGTTAGAATGTACTACATGTGCGACCTGACAAGAACCGCTTGACACCACTGTGTGCGAGCTTACGGATATTTTTCGATCTGAGCATTTCTACTTCAGCTGATAATAAGCAGTATCTCTCTGTTGGTTACACCTCAGCGGATGAACCGATCTGAAAACAGATATCAAATCGACTAGTGGTGCACTGTTCACTATCAAGCGCACTCAGTGCTAGAATTAGTGTCTGGCTTACATATTGAATGCAAAAATCAGCTTTAGTTTTGCCACTGTGCCTTACCAACTCAACTCACATTCTTTGATATACTGGTTGCTGTGGGAACTGAAATTGCAATAAGTCTGTCCCAGAGAACAGATTGTTCCATTGCAAGTTGGCGTAATTTAATCTGACGCACGATTTAACTCGTTGCTAGTGATTCGTGGAGCCAGTGTGCTATTTTAAAATTAGCAAAGATTTCGGGCGAAATTGCCACGAAGACGTGACTTATTAACAAAGTCGGACCACATCTGTTTCAGACAGTTCAAACATTTATACGATTAAGTACAACACGTCTGGACAGTAAGGCTGACATGTTCCGAGTAATTCATCTGACGCTCGTTCCCTAGCTTTGTGCCGGGATTGATGCCATTAGAATACATAAATATGTACACTGTTTTAGAGACGATGGTATCATACTTTTACAATTGTTAAAAGAACGCCAAAGAGACGACACTTTGTAAACAAAAGGCATGTGTTTAACCCTCGCCGGACCTATTGGTTTTCTACATACGCGCCGGCCGAGGGGGGGGGGGGGCGGGTACGACCCCCCCCCCCCCTCGCCGTTTCGCCCCTGGTGGAGCTAGCGCGTCGCGAAAAAAAACGAGCGTGTGCGCCGTTACGAGACGCAGAGATTGGTACCCGATTTTAAGGTCCTAGGTCAACCGGTGACCTCTGAGGTCAGGTCAAGTGCCCCAAGGTACGGTTCAGTTTTTGGTGAATAACTTCGCAAAAAACGGCCGCAGAGCGCCGATTTTGGCAGCATCGTGTTCGTCTCGCTCAGGCGCGTCGAATGATATACTTTTTGTCCGGGTCAGGTCAACTTGGGGTGTTGACCTCAGGTCAAGGTCAGGTCAGCACCCCCAGGTCACCAAGTTGGTCGAAAGGGGTCATGTCGCATATCATTCGATTCGGCAGGTCTTCCTGAGTCCATTGGTGGCTTTCCCGACTCGCTAACCCAATTTGATCAAGAGTTATTGACGAAAAACTAATATGACCTTGATGACGTCATAAATGACGTCACGCAAGGTCAACATTGCAAAAGTGACGCATCTAACCTTGCAAGGAGTGCATAAAATCACGATTCTGTGTGCTTGAGATAGTTGGAGATCGTTCCCGGCGCCAGAATAGCAGTTTTCAATTTTCCCCATTGACTTATAATGGTGAGGTCACGAAAATGACCTGACCTCATATGACCTTTAGGAAAAATCCGAGATATACAAGTTGTGGGACTCATAATGGATACTAGATCCTGCAAGTTTCATTACCCTGTGACATCTCCTCTGGCAGTGAGGGCGTTGCGAAGTTGCAACATCTGAAGACCGTGCAGAGGTTCACTTATGACGTCATAGGTCAGTGACCTGACCTGACCCAAAAATGCGGTTGGTGTCAAAAGATGCGGCTTGGATCAAAGGTCAGGTATGCCAAGTTTCAGCTCTCTATCGTCAGCGTGTTTGGAGCTATCGCGAAAAAACCCTATGGGGGGGGGGCGGCACCCGCCCCCCCCCCTCGGCCGGCGAGGGTTAACATGCAGAATGGGTCATTTCTTCACTTCCTTTGATAAGTTACAACTTACAGTTTAAATATTTCTAAAGTAGGTAATAGAGCCCCACATCATTTTTAAAGCGTCAATCCAGCTTCAATACTCGTAAAGCCAAATAAATGCAAGCGAGCACGTTGAACATTTTCGTCTCAGACTAGCCCATTAATGAGGTAAATCTCGACTACCCCGTGCTCAGAAACCGTGTTTATCCCGTCTCGACGCCCCAGAGACCGTTCAAGCAAATAACAGTCGCCGATTAGTTGTTTGGCAGTCATCGGAGTGCTGTTTACTGAATTCCTTTGTCTCCAGGGATTTGTTGTCGCGCATTCTGTTGCCTTGGGGACACTTCCGCACGTACACAGCCTGCCCTACATCGGAAACAAGTCAACCGGTCGTCCTCGCCGACTTTTCCGCCGTGCCGTGTGATTGATTCGGTGATTTAGTGGCCTGAACCTTTCTTGTCGGGGCCGTTCGGTGCGACGGCCGTTCTCCGGCCCCTGGGATTGATGACCTGACAACAGACGGGAGGGACGCTACCGGATGACCAGACGACAGCAAACGACAGCGCGACAACTAACGACAGCCCGACAGCGGATGCTAAGAACGGCAGACGGCTGCCCGGCAGAAGGCGACTTAGTGACGGAAGATTTCACGCCGACAGTAAATTATGGGATAGAAGTAACAGGCTGATAGTTTCATTTGTAGAAGTATCAAGCAGCACGTAGTAAATGAAGGGTAAAGACTATAGTCATGAGTCTCATGAATAGAAGATTGCAGCACTTTGCCGATGGGCACGACAAATGACAGATGAGCAAGTGACAGGGAGGAGAATGACGCTGACATAATGACACTATGATCATAGCAGAACAGGGGACAGCGGAAGACAGTAATAGATAACACAAACATCGCAAAGATGTCATGCTGTCAGATTATGGGCCAACGCCCAGCGGTAGGGCTGGAACAGCGGCAATATAGTGAAGGTTGAGGGATATGATTGACACTCCGATTTTATCATTTTACATGAACGATGAATCTGCTTTGAGCTGCACACACAAACAAAATCCCTTAGCACTTGCATTAAAACATTATTTCAACATTTGGACAACTGGTGTTTCGTTTCGTTTCAAATCCAGCCTTTCACGGGGTTACCAGTGCGAGTATCTGGTCCGTTCCATGTTTGCCCGAGCCGTCTATTCTGCCTCCCCACTTCTCCGCTCAGCAGCGGCCGAGCCCCGGCGCCCTGTCTCGTGCAATATGCACACACAGGAGCTGTACAAATGTTACCCGGATACGGCGTAGCTACCTGGTATTTCAGTCCGGCCGAGCACAGCCCTCTGCAGTATGCAACTCGCTGCATTGCCGGCACTCGCAGAGTAGTTCCTACAGAGAGAGAAAGCGTACGCTGATTTGAGTAATCAGGCTGATTAGATCAGAGGAAAATGTAGCGAACGCGCCAGTTAAGACAGTGCTAATTGGCAAACGTTTCGACTATTAGGGTCCTGTGTTTCATTTACCTGCTGAAAATTGTGCCTGAGGGTACTGTAGCCCTAAAGGTAATGTGGAGATGCATTCGCGAAATGAAGACAGAAGTTCTGCTCTGTCTAAAAACAAGTTGTCTTGTCAAAGCGCCGCTCATGTCTTTATTTAGGCCGCTTTCTGCGCAGTGAATGGAGGCACGATCCGATCCAGATCCGTCATCCACCGGATGTGTGCCGAGCAGCGGCCACTCCGACCCCGTCTACACTAACATCCCCGAACTGGGCGATCCCCGCCGTCACCCGCGGGCCGCGCGGCGGTACCAATTTCGTCCGACACAGAGCGACCGCACGTGGCGTCACTGGCGCCGCCATTTGCCGCGGTGGGCAATCCCGGCGCAGCGTGCGCCGCCGAGTACAGATTTCCGCCGAGCAGAGCTCTATTGACCTGCTGAGTGGGCGCACACTACAGCCACCTCCAGTCACATTGGCGGTACCGACTTATCGGTGGCATTTTCTGCAGTATGTATGTATATAATTAAATAATAAAAGAAGTGCGGGAAGCTATCAACGGGAAATGTTTGGATAGCCCTAAACCCCTTAGGGCTGTTGACTCAAGGATTTTCATCTCTTTGGTAGCGTATGAGACAGCTCCCATTCATTTTATGGATAGGCTTTTCATTATTTCCTAGTGCTACTGCCAAACACATAGGGGTGACAGACACATATTCGCTGTGAGAGCCCATCATGTAGAGTACACGATACTCGATATGCGGATATTTCGCGTCAGGCCACTCACCAAAAATATCGACTTGATTGGAGGGAGGGGCTGTGCCGTGGTTGCAGTGGTAGTATTTTTGCTAATTATTACGCTGTTCTATGTATTTATTCAATATAATTTTTGCACAGGCATGGCGGTTACACGACTGTCGGCTGTATGCAAGCATGGAATATGCGTTTCAAACTTCCACTTCTCAATTTGAAACGTTGCAGGTTTTCGTCGTTCTCTGCATCTTATGTCATGTGTCAATAAATTATAAAAAAGAAAAAAAAACATGCAATATGCGTGACGATTGAGTGCCAAATTGAATTAAATATTGCATTTTTTTTTATAAATCTGGTTGCTCATGAGGACGATAACTTCCAATTCGTTCACTAACTCCCTTTGGACCATGCGCATTTTCAATGATTAAGTGGTACTGTCTGTAATTCACTTCAGGGGATATTTGTTTTCCCATAGGCAATAATTTCCTTTAGATTTTCCACTGGGACCGCTAGCTCTTTTCGCTCCTAGATTTCGAAAATTGGTGAGCCTTTGCTTCATCTTGTCAAAATAGCCCGGGCTCAGCACTTCCTCATTTATTGTCGAAATGCGTGTTGGCTGGAGCGAAAAGAAGTTTGTAATTATAAAGAAAAGTGATTGTTGAAGTATTGCCTCATTAAATGGAAGAGTAATGCCTATAGTAATGCCTAGTTAACTCTTTTGGCCTGTATTTAGTAACAAGTGGTGGTAGCAAAACACAGAGACTTGTGGCGGGCTCTATTCGTATAACACCATAATCACATCTAATAGAAGCTGGTAGTTTGAGCAAATATTTACATTGGTCTGTGAAGGCTGAAGCTTCATAACATTGGACTTGAGCCTCGTCCGTATTGGCGTTTCCACAGCCGCTATCGTAAAGGGGAGGGAGGCGATCGGACCCTTATTCATTAGGTCTTTGATCGAGCTAGAGCTTTGCAAAAAGACGAGCGTAATGCTGGTGGCATGTGGAGGCCGGTTTTACCCAATTTCAAGGTCCTATGTCATTTCCTGACCTTCCAGATCAAGTCAATGACCCAGGTCTCGTGAAAATCATGACCTACTAGAACTTCATAAAGCGTGTTTTAATGTGGGGTGTTTGAGCTGCTGACTGAATTTGACAATCGCTATCTATTTGCAAGTTTAAGGGAGGCCAGATCAGGTCAGGTCAGGTCAGGTCGACTATGAGGCTCACACTGAGTCCCACCGTTGGCGGCCCTTCGCCATGGGTCCCGCGCGATTACCATTGACCACACACTGCAAATCACCGGGGCCAGGGTTCTCCGTCTCGGACTGTTTGTGCAGTGTCTCATTATAGCTGATAAACTGGCCGCGACCGGACGGACTCCACCTCGTCGCTCAGAGGATGACGCGGCGCCGTCGGCGACCAATCCATCAACGGTGCGTCGTCAGAGACTCCGAGGGCAGGTCACTGACGTCATGAAACGCAGATCTCCGGTCACTGACTCAGGTCATGGGACTTAAACTCAGGTAGCTGACCCAGTTCATGGGATGTAGAAACTAGAGCTCAGGTCACTGATTAAGGTTATGAAGCGTAGGGCTCATGGCGCTAACTCAGGTCTTGTTCAAAAAGCACGTAGCCCTGGTCACCTATCCAGGCCATTGTTAGAGACCACAAAATAGGACACTCACAGAGGTCATTGAGGACGTATAGTTTAGGTAACCACTCAGAATTAACATCAATTATATTTTCGAAAAAAATATGACGCTTCCCATGCATCAGCAAAAGTTGCAGCATTTACCAAGGCAAATTATTGTTTTTGCACATAATACAGTGTGCCTAACAGTTATGATACTGTGCCACTAATCACATTGTAAATTGTTTCGTCTAAAATAAATTAAACGGTCAATTTTACTTAATAAATATATCGTTCCACCTAGCGAAATTAGTTTGAAATAGCCAAACTTATTAAGCTGTGCGAATATTCAGCGCTGGGACTGCTTAGCATTGGTAGGCAATGGAAAATGAAATTAATATGCTTTCTGGGGACTGTTAATCTGCTTACATCACGCTAAGTAATCTAGATTTCAATTTTGCTGGCAAACATATTCTGGCGTGGCCGCCAAATTAATTGAAACGACGCATTAGTGTGACGGATGCTAATGTAGAGTTCAACCGGCGACTATGTATGGTGCCACTCCAATACACCGCCTATTTTCAAGAAAGCACACAATTTATTATAGAAAAAATGTACTATCGAACATTGCGAATTTGTTCACTTTCGATGACAACACAAAAGCAAATATATTTGTCTGATTGGTCATGGCCATGCATATTGCAAGATACAAGAATTCAAGAAGTATGTACAGAGAAAAGAATGAGGAATCCCTCATTTAGCTATGGTAGTGGCACGCTCCTTGTTAGGCATTGGGCGGCCTATTGACAGTCATCGGAAATGTGCTTCATTTTTTAAAGGTCAATTTGAAAAAAAGGATCAGAGTGATTATCCATAATTCTACATTAGCCCTTGGCATAAGCCCTTACCAAAAGATACTAAGTTTGAAGTCCACCCATGCTTTCTGCCCATGGAAATCCTGTTCTCCAACACTAACACTAACAATGTTTTTATCCTATTATAACGAGGAGACAGGAGCTGACATTCAGTTCTGTTGGCGAGACCAACACTAATTGAGATCAGCGTGACCAGCGTGACTTTTACGGTAACGCTAATTCCATCGTTAGAGCTCGAACTCCGAAATGGTGCTGATGTTTTTCCATTTACACCCAAGCCACCTTTGTACCGAAAATTATCAGAATACACGGAAGTTGCTGTTATACGTGCATGAGACAAGCCACAAAATATTTATGATTGGTAGTTTCAGTATTTGATGATATGGATATTGAGGAAAAAATAGATGTTCAATGATGTTTTAATTGACTCAAAAACGCCATTGGGTTTTTACTGTTTGCGATAATACCCAGCCATTATTCATTCTGCAAGCTATATATGGAGGTAATAAAACTGAAGGGTTTGCCGAGGTCCATGCAATACCCATTGTGTCCATCAATGTGACTGCTTATTCGTGGTTTTAATTAATCCCTGACATCTACATCTAGGTATCAACTAGAGATGCACCAAATTTGCAATTTCATTACCCGCCCCGCCCCGCAGCTACCCCTTGCCCAACCACAACTACCCGCAAGCTGATTTTGGCTGAGCCGAACCCGCAAAAAACCCGCAATTTTAAAAACCTGCCTTGGCAAGGAAAAAATACAGCTGGGTCAATGCTAGAGCTATATAAACCTTACTTGCTTCATTGTTGTGCAGAAAAAGACAGCCAAACAAATAGTAAGGACTTGAAATTGCTATGCTAAGTCCTCAGGAAGTGCACACTGGATAATGGAAAACGAATAATGCATCAATACATTTGAAATTCCTTTATGAAAAGAATTCAGTAAAATCTTTCTCTCACCTTACCCTTCAGCATTGGCTGAGGATCAAAATTTCACTCTGGTTCCTCTCAATGTTAGGCTTCTGGAATGATACTGTTATCAAAATGAATGTTGATATAAAAAGATATGCGATTTCCAGTCAAAAATTAATAGTGACACGGTGAATAATGCGTATCCAGTCGATCTACACATAAAACAAATCATGCAAAAGCCCAACAAAAACCAACTAACCAATGAACCACGCATTTTTGGAAACATGCGTCAGAAGCGTCAGCAACAGCTGATTGCAAGGAATGTTACAGCGACTAAATTATTGCAGCCGTAGTTACTGCGAACTTGTTGCGAAAACACCGTTGTATAATGCATATTAATGTGCCATTCTGCTAATATTATTTTACACAACAGCTAAAATTTTACAATTCAGAGGTTAATCACCGGTTAGGAAATAAAGAGACAGTAAATACTAAATAAAATGTAATAATTTTATAGTTGGTCTTGGTAATGCTCTCCGGCCGGTCCTCTCTCGGCAATCGGCATGCAAATGATAAGGACGTAAAAAGACAAAAGAAATAAATGCGACCAGCTACGTGGTTTTGTAACATGTATAACTGCTATTTTGAGGTATTCAAAAACCAAGACAGAAAAATTGATTGTAAAATTATTATTGCGTCATCAATGACAGCTTTCCTTCGCCTCAGAGACCAAAATTGACGCAGTCAAATGCCAATCCTTGTCAGAATGTCGAAAGTGCGCCAGTATTGTATTGCGTTATGTTTGGGCCGCATGCCAGTCAATATTTTGATTTTTTGTAAGGGTAATTGCAGGTAATTGGTGTGTTATTTTCGTAATATAGGGTGGGACAGAACATAGAGTAGGATAGGTAATCAATGAATTTGCATCAAATTTTGTTTAGCTCTTTTTTATGCCGACCAGACGCAAATAAAGTAACATGTGGCATTTGCTCTGATTTTCAACATCAACATCTCATTTAAGTCTGGGTTCTTCCATAATGTATGTATATCTAGTGCACACTGCACATAGACTTCAGTTCAGCTTCCTATAAGTTTGCTTTCAGGTTCTTTTATGTTTCATGGAATGCTTTCATCAGCATTTATTTATGCTTTGTAGTTTGTTGTTTGTACCCTGGTTTGGTCATTGCTAGACTGTGGATGCTATTGCTGGTTGTTTTCAGTTTTGCATTTGAAATGTGCTTCCTTGATATATTTTTATATTTGGTTCTGTTTTAAAAGTTGTTTTGATGAATATTGTATTGTTAACCTGAGCAAATGCACTTGGCATTGTGTTTTGCATCTAAAAAAAATAAAATATTTTTTATAGGTTCTAAAGTCTGACCGCCAAATACCCGCCACACGACAAGTTTTGCTTCTCGAACCCGCCAAAAACCCTGCGGGTTTTGAAAACCCGCAGAAAGCGGGTTTGCGGGTTCAAAAAGGGCATCTCTAGTATCAACCCTCGCACATGATTCGAATGTAGCTGATAACGCTCTGCATTCATTCGTAGATAGCAGGACACTTTTGGTATTCTTGTGGATCCTTTTTACATAAATCTACCGCTGCACTGTATTCGACTAACGCAACATGAGAAACGCGCTTTGAACCTATGTAGATAATATGTATCTACTCGACGAAAGCTGTTATGCTTGATTAGTGTCTCGGGAACCATTCGGACGCATCCGCTGCCATTTTGTGGACACACATGCGTCGGGTATCTGGTTACGCACCGCGATTGTAGTGTGGAACAAACTGATTTGTCTACGTTCCTGGTATGCTGGATCCATGCGCATTGCGCATGCAGGATTAAATCGAGCAGCGAATCCTTGACATGATATGCACCATCGAACTCAATGCTTGCTTTAGGTAGCATTGTAGTACGTATATATAGGTGCATGTATTTGAATGAAATTATTCTTCATGAACTTTTTAGGCCATGGTCGTATTATAAAGGTAACGTAAAACTAATTAAGATTAGCGCATTAACCCATCTCTATTGCAAATTAGTGGTAATTAGTCCCGAAAGGGTGTAAGCTAGAATAAACCTGCACGCTGAAACGTGTCAAGACGCCGAAATAAACCTGGGAGAGTATTCATGATTGTAGTTGAGTTTTAACTATCAATCATTTGGGCCACTATAACTTCGAACATTAGGGGAAAGTGGGGTAAGACGGTCAGGGTAGGTAAGACGGGCACCCCTTCTGCAGACCAAACCAATAGCGCTACGAGCGAGAAAAATTAGGACCAGAATTGCCTTTCCCACTAAACACCACCATTGAAGACTGGTGAATTTGTGTTCAGTCAATAATCTTTTATTTTGATTTCTTTAAAACACTCATTTCATTGAAAACATCAATAATTTATTGTGCAAGCTTTTGTGTGCAGCACTAATAAGGTTGAAAACTCGCAATCACTTGTGGTACACTCATATGTCACCAGTGTTCATTTACCGAGAATTTGCTTTGTCTGCATCAAATCGTCCAAACAAAAAATCGTGCTGAACTTCTGACCTTGAGTTTGGGGTAAGACGGGCAACTATGAATCCAATGGGTCTGTAATGGTGAAAATATTTTTGTTGCTGTAGGAAAAAAAGAAGCATTTCTAATAAGATATGTTCGATTCCGATACTCACAGACATGTTAGCAATATTCCTTCGGCACAGTTTATTCTCGAATAATGAATATGAAAAACGGTTCTACATGGCTTCTGAACTAGGGCCTATATACGAGCATACGCCTTCTGCACGAATCTCGCATACTGCCATTTCCGAAGCACTTGAGACCAACGAGCGACTGTATCAATGTGGCTAATCTCGGGCATTTGTTGCGAGCTGTGCTGGTCGTTGAAAGAAGATGGCCATCTTGCCCTACCCATGTGACCGTCTTACCCCATGGGGGGTAAGACGGGTTTTTGCAAGGTTTTGCAAAAATAGCTGCAGTTTATTTGTTGAATCAGGTCTAAGTCTCATCTTCTGGCAAATGGAAGTAAGATGTCTAAAAAGATTTTAACTCAGTTTCCCGTTTCTATGATGTTTCTAACCAGCCGTAAAATGGCTCCAAAGTTAACCCGGCAGGCGAAGGGCCTACCAGCCACCTTCCGCGCGGTGGGGGGGGGGGGCATTTTTTTGCCCCCCCCCGTATCTCCGAAACTACTGGACGGATCCGGAAAATTCAAACGGCGTTCGATAGCCCTGTCAAATTTGTCGAGGGAAACCAAATTTCATTGACCTCGGGGTCACCGATGACGTCACAGGTCAGGTCAAAGACAAAATGTTTCACCGTTCACGGGGCTTCTAGGGAAAGCGCTATAACACCGAGTAAAACGCATTTTGTCAAAAATCAGCGATGAGGCGTCAGTTGTCTAGTACATATGTTGCTATTAGAGGTCACCGGTCATACCAGGTCAGGTCACAGGTCAGGTCACCAAAGGTCACCCTGGGTCACCACATGAGCCCAACTTTACTAAGGTTATGCGATGCATGTTTTATGGCCAGTTTTTCATTTCCAACTCAATGGTGTTGGTTATAAGACCATCAGGTACGGTTAAGGTCACTTTCTGGTGGAGGTCAGGTCAAGGTCAGGTCAAAAAAGGTCAAATTTCAAAGTTGATATTTTTGCATAAAATGGGTATCGAATCGATGCAGCTCGTCACGGGGAGTCTAATGGTGGTCTTTGTTTTGCGCTACGAGGTCTAGAATTGCTAAAAATTGTGTTTGAAAATTTGACGTCATCAATTTTGAACAGTTTTTTCGCTATAACTTGGCCAAAAAAAGAGGTATCGATCTCAAATTTGGTATGTAGATAGAAGGCGGTAGGGACTATCACATATATTCCGGTTTTTTTCGAAATTCAAAAAACTTTTTGGATTTTTTGGCTATTATATTCGAAAAATCTATTTTTTGATTTTTGGGGGTCAAAATCCAAAAAAATCGAAAAACCGAAATAGCAGTTTTGTAGCCCTTTTGATTCCACACCTTTTATGTCTGAAACATTTTTATGTATCTCTAAAGCTGTAGGCCTGACAGCTCTTTCCGCGAAGCCTTTTTTGGGGTCGAAAATGGCAAAAATGACGTCACTCTGACGTCATTAGCGGCCAACCTATCATAGCCATTGGAAAAATTTTTGGTCACCATGTGCGCTAGCTGCTCCCGGGAGGGTACTGAAAGTTTGGTGACGATCGGCGCAGCGGTTCTCGAGATATATCGAAAAAACTAAAGGGGGGGCAAAAAATTGCCCCCCCCCCACCGCCTGGAAGGTTAAGGTGCCCGTCCTACCCCACTTTCCCCTAGTAGTGACGGCCAAATAACCGATATGATTTCTTCGAAAATTCAAGAGAGAGATAAAAAGAAGAAAAAAGGTGCAAACGATCATCGCGGACTATTGGGAGGATATTTTTAAGTTCCCGCACCTTGTAGCTAGTTTGCAAACATGAGCGTTTTGCACAGAAACAAGAATAGTTCACAACCAAGTCGCTAGATGGCAGTAGTGACCAGCGCCTGTGACGATGCTGTCCCGCACAGCTCGTGTTTCTTGAGGAGGCTTGGAACGGCCCAGGATTTCCGACGGAATGCTCCAACATTGTGAGTTTTACACAAAGGCCAGAAAACTGCAACGTATAGGATCAATCATCAATACTGATAAATATGAATGAAACAGTAGATCCCGTTAAATGCTTGTAGACTAGCACGCACCACACGCACCGTAGGTAAATACTGCCTGTCCATTACCCAACTGCCACGTAATGAAAGGTTTCAATCGTTAATAGCGCCTTTTTCATGATCGTTCTTCCCGCCTAACACGCAGCCCGCTGAACCACCCCCTCCTGCTGTGCGGGTGACGGCCGCCCACCTCTCTCACGGGGCTCTGCGACACCTGAGCGAGCGTCATTTCAGCGAACGACATTTGAGCGAAGCCTTTTCAGCGATTATCAATTAAAGCGATTGACTCTTTTAGCGATTGTCAAGTCGGCGAATTCAATCACAGCGATTATCAACTTAAGCGAGGACCAGAATCAGCGAAACCAGATTGAGCGAATATGTGGAGGTCAATGGGGGACCAATTGAGCGAACACAGTTACAGCGAAACCGAACGCGACGGAAGTCAATCATTTGCTACTTTTCGGAAATTCTTGCCCTTGGAATACCCGCTTGGTATGTGTCATGCTTCAAGCTGCGCGCGGCAAATCAAAAATTTGCTTTTAAGAATGGAAACCACAAAAATATCTGGCCTCATTCTGCAACCTTGATCTGGAAATGTGGAACGTGATAGGACGATGGAAGGAATGCCAAGGACCAATAATAAACTCGAGGGACGGCACAGGGGGATCTAGTCTATGTTTCAGGGACCTCACCCAAATATCTGGAAATTCGTACGCTGCTTGGGGCAAGAACAAATTGTACAACATGGGGAACTGATCCAAATTCAAGCGGGGGAATTTCGCGAAAAACAGCACAAGCAATACATATGTGCTGGATATGTGCTGCAATCTCTGAACATACGTTTGGTCATCATTTTTGGCAAACAGCAGGGGGGGGGGGGTGAAATCGAACCGCTGGAATTTTTGAGAAATGTTGCATTAAATTTGGAGCTTAATGTCTGAACTTTGAACGTGACATCCGCCATCCAGTTCCGCATAACCATGAAAGTTCCGGAAACATTCGTTGTACGTACGTTCGCAAAATAAAATAGAAAATACACTGTTACGGGACGATGAAGTGTTTCGCTGAAGTGACAGTCGCTCAAACTGTAGTCGACGAAAAAGATGTCGCTGAAACATAGTTTTCGCTTAAATTGGTAATCGCTTTATTTGATAATCGCTCAATTTGATATTCGCTAAGCTGCCAGTCGCTGAAAATGGTTCGCTCAAATGACGTTCGCTCAAATGACACTCGCTAAAGTCGCTCGCTCGGGCGGGCGTCACCTCTGGTCAACTCTAGAGGATTGGCGGCGACTCTGGTGGTGTCACCCATTCATCAGGCTCAATGGCCACCGCGGAGCACCACTAGGGGTGCCGTCAGACGCTGAAAGCCGCCCGGCTAATGGTGAAGCACGAACGGAATTTTGGCCGCCGACCGTGATCGACTGGGTAGTGGGAAAAATTGCAGTGAAAGGCGTGCGACGGTCATGCTCCAACAGGTTAAAAAAATGTATACCGGACAGTGATGCCATCCACATTTTTGCTCCATCCCAAGATCTCGACCAGAATTTCCCAAGATTCTCGTCTCGAATCCCAAGACTACCCATCGCATATCCTTAGGAGTACCCCAAGTAAATCCATAGCTTATTTTGGACATATTAGTGTGTTAAGTATTCAACTTTCTCTTCTTCGGGTCCACCCCTGTCCTTATTGGCGTATTTACAGTGCAGCTAATGTACCTAGAGGCCGGGGGGAGGGGAGGGTGAGGGGGTCGATCGGACTCCTACAGCTGATCGGTTCCTGACCGAGTATAAGAGCTTCACGAAAAATGAAGATGCTGGCCTAGACAACATGAAGCCGGTGGTATCTGATATTATGGTCAGGTCATTCGTCGACCGTCAATGGTGGGTCACCCAAAACACAAAGTCGGAATCTGTTAGAACTTCTTGGAAACGAAGTCTGTGGCATTTTGGATTTATTTCGAAATTTGTCTCGTGACACATTTGGAGAAGCTAGGGTCAGGTGAGGTGAGGCTGATTTTTTTCCACCACTGAGTTTTGAAATATTGTCTCCAAAACAAGCTCTTAAAAGCTTATGTGAATCCCGAAATCGAAAAGCCTATGCTGTGAATCTGCGTGTAAGCCAGTGCCCGCTGGGGCCCATGAATTTTCAAGCCGACGATGGGGAGGGAGTCTAAATGAGGACCTAACTCGTCCCCTGGACTATATAGTTACAAGACGTCAGCAGTGTTGTGAAGGTCGCAAGGTTACGCTTTGATTATTTTTGGTCCAGCAAAGCCCAGAGGTCAGGTGACCACTTTTCCGAGGTCAAAGACATATTGCCCTTATTTTGGTTCGCGGTCAACGGATAAGTCTCCATAGAGCAAAACTGTAAAATGAAACGCTTTGTGCGGGAGCCGCTTTCTGAAATATTTTTTAGGCATAATGTTTGTAAAGGCTTTTCATAGCCACCCAACATCATGCCGCCAAACCACCCATCCCCGTTGATCGGTAGTTGGAAATTAAACAAATGAGCGCCAGTTGCGAACAGCGACTGAAAGCTGCTTCTATACCCATAACAAGTAATGGTACAAAAATAATCCTGCGATCTCGGGAAGATAATGCCTGCTAGAAACATCGCAAGCTTCGTCCGTTACTTCAACATGTTTGATTAACCGTCCGTGAGGCAAATCCATCCTAAATCTATTATCGACCAAGGAAAAAGCATTCGACAGCATGAGAAGACAAAGTGAAATCAGCTTCTGCCAGATCCCAAGATATGCAGTGCAAATCACAAGATCCCAATGTTAATGTTCAAATCCCAAGATCTTGGGACAAATCCCAAGGAATGGCATCGCTGATACCGGATATGAAGTTGCTTATGAAGGGAAGCTATATGAAGGGAAAATACATTCATCAGAGTGCCGATGTAACGGAAACGCTACTAAAATTGCAAGAATAGCAATTCTTCTCATTGAGGAAGCTTCTGGGAATATGCACTTTCTGTCTCCTCTGTCTCTGTGCCTGTCCTTGTCTCCTCTCCCTCTCTCTCTCTCTCTCTCTCTCTCTCTCTCTCTCTCTCTCTCTCTCTCTCTCTCTCTCTCTCTCTCTCTCTCTCTTTCTCTCTCTCTCTCTCTCTCTCTCTCTCTCTTTCTCTCCCTCTCTCTCTCGCTCTTTCTCTCCCTCTGTCCCTCTCTGTTTTTCTCTATCTCTCTCTATCTCCCCCTCTTTCTCTATCTCTTCATATAGGTGCATCTCTCTCATTCTCGTCTGCATGTATCTTTCTCCTTAGTCCTTACTTCTGTTATGCACCAATGGTATACTCACTGCCGTAGTGTAGGTACCCGTATACTCACTGCCATCTGCTGCCGTAGATGGCATGGCTTGATTATTAGACTTTGTAAGTTGATTTTACCCCTCGAAAAGGATAGCACGATGCATTCCTAATGGCTCCTTTTACCTTTCAAATCCATATGCTATTGCTTTAATTTTTGTAACACTTGCGAAGCCTGCCGGAAATGGCGAAACTTTGAGTGCATAAGCTGCATAAAGAAAGTGGAAGCCATCCAGCCGTGCCTTTGTTTGACAAACATCTGACTGTCTTGTTTTCATACAAAGCAGCTACTGTTTCTCTTCGTTGTTGATTATTCGCTTTATGAAACCATCTCCCGCCTTTCCAGAAATGTCGGGCTGTCGCTCATCTTGACACGAGGAAGCAGCCGCGTTTTCAATGTTTCGCATTCATTTATGATCCGAAAACACGGCACATGGTAGACCTAGAGTGACGCCAGACGTGACGAAATTGACACTGTCCGGCTGATTCGGCGACAACTGCGTAGCTGAATTTGTTTAACATTTTAACATCATAACTATCAAAGCAAAAAAAAAAACTGAGCATATCTCAAGGAAGCTGGCATGAGTTCTGTAAGGATACTTCGTTGGGATAGCGCTGAACGCGCTGAATCATCAATCAACCAAAGCAGCAAAAATCAAGCAGACATTCACGATAAATGTGGTTAAATAGGTATTCTGATGATGTAAGTACTTTCATCCAGGCATCGGTAGGATTGTGATTGCCGGATTGCAAAATCCTGATTGCATTCCTTTTTGGTGGATTGCACCTGGATTTGAAATCCATTCCAAAAAACAGGATGCGGATTGGATTGCATCATACTTCCAATTTTTGCAATCCAATCCGGATTGTGTTTGATTAGTGCTTTGAAATGGTTTGTTGCGATTGAAAATTATGAGATCGGCTTCATCGGCTTAATGTACTTTGCTATGAAGGGCTTTACATCGAAACTTGAAATAATTTAAACGCTTTTAATTTAAACGCTCAAAATAATACACGCTGATGAACTACATAGGAAGGGCAAAATTACGTATTTGAGGGCGAGTTTTAAAATATAAAACACTGGTTGGGTAGAGGTTTAAATGTGGGGGTGTTTCAGGCAAAAAATATTTCCCATAAAAAATACCTGTGCCTTAGATAGGAATTACTCGCAAGACTAGGTACTAGAAATGGGTGATTTGGGGATGGAGGCACGGCCCTATGCCCCCCTCCCTCCCCCAGATCCACTAGTGCACATAATAATACAACAGGATTGCAAAAAAGGATTGCGGATTTGATCACAATCCAAGTGAAAAAAGGGGATTGCGGGTAGGAATGCAATCCACTTCGGCACTAGGAATGTGGATTGGGAATGCAATCCTTTCAAAAAAGATTTTACCGATGCCTGCTTTCATCGAAGTGCACTGACAACCAAAACGATTCTCTATTCCCTTTGATCATGGTGTGTCATGCTCCTATAACTCTGCCGTTTTCCTGGCGGAATGCCCTTAAAATACTCAAATGATTCCTCAAATGATTCCTTTTAAGCATATCAGGGGTTTTGGTCTAAAACAACACCCTGATCATTTTCTTCGAACATACCCAAACTATACCCTCATTCTTTAAGTACCTCCCTTGAATTCTTCTAATATACCCTAGTGTACAGTCTCTGCCGCTACTGTCAGATACCGTACCTGTGCCGCTCGGCGCCTCCGGCGGTGACCGGTCGGCGGGCCGGGACTGGCCGGCCGGGCGGGCGAGGAGGACGGGCAGTCGCTCCCTGGACGTGTTGCTGACCACTAACCCGCGCCCCGCTGGGCTATTCAGCCATACGCGCCCTGCTGGGGATAGAACCTTAACCCTCGTTTTGGATGTGTTACGATATATAAAGGGAAATCGGACGAGGGAGCTGAGAGTAAGGAGACAGTTTCTGAGCAAGCTTCTACGACGAATATACCTAGGGCATTATTATTTTCCCTTCTGGGTTTATGTGGGGTCTAATGCAAGAATACATTGAGATCAGTGATGGAAATCACAGAATAATACGGGAGTGTTACGTGGTATAATGCGAGTATAGTTTGCAAAATATTCCCCTTATACGCTTAGAGGGAACACTAGAGGTTTCGATGTAAGGGTATTTTGGTAGGTTAAAAGGAGTGTACTGTGGGTATCGCAGGGAATAGAACAGGAATCATATTCCTTTCCTCTTCGGTACTTACTAGGGTATATTAGAAGAATTCAAGGGAGCTATTTAAAGAGCAAGGGTATAGTTTGGGTATATTCGAAGAAATGATCAGGGTGTTGTTTTAGACCAAAACCCCTAATATGCTCAAAAGGAATCAAAAAGATTCTCAGTGTAGGGTATATTAGAAGAATTTCAGAGTGATATTTAAAGAAAGTGCATTTGGGGTATATTCGGAGAAATGATCAGGGTGTTGTTTTAGACCAATTCCCCTAATATGCTTAAAAGGAATCAAAACAGCTCTCAGTGTGGTAACTACACATTTCTCCCATTATATTGTACATAGAAAGTAAGCAATATTGTGAGCATTGAGCACACCTCTAAATATGTCAGCAATTATACGAGTCAGACATTTAAATCCAAACACACATTGCAGACATAGTTATGCAGTATGGAGGTCCTCTCAAAGATTCAATATTTTCCTCTGGCTCACGCCCTTTGTCCCGCGCCAGTGAGGCGTAGATGGATGTTGAATTTATCAGCACGTTCCCCGGTGAGCCATGAACCCCCTCCACCGAGACTGTGTCAGCAGGTGCAGTGTGACCGTATAGCGGAGGCACGGCGTGGGAGACTCGGGGTCAGACAGGTCACTCGGGGTCAGTCGGGTCACACGGGGTCAGTCAGGTCACACGGGGTCACACAGGTCACCTGGGGTCAGACAGGTCACACGGGGTCAGACAGGTCACCTGGGGTCAGACGGGTGAGCCTCGTCACCGGCTGCGACCGGGGGCCGACACTGCCACTCAGGTGTTCCCGTGACTTGCCGAGGGGAGGCGAGGGTGCGGCCTGCTCCTCTCCCCTCCCCTCCCCTCTGTGTGAGCGTCTGTCTGTCATTAGACACCGACAGCTCAGAGGAGCTCAGCTAGACGCCGGCTCAGCGACCGAGCCGCGAGCGTCAGCGGTTTGTCAGCGGGACGGCAGTGATCTGCGCCCCCCTGCACTCCTCGGTGGTGCCTCCCACCCCGCACTCCCTCTCCTCTTTATACCTCCCACCTGCCACTCCCTCTTTCATTCTGACCCTTTCTCTCTCCACTCGATACCTCAGTCTTTCCATTCCGTGTCCCTTCGGTGTCCCTTCCGTGCCCCATTCGAGGCTCTACCATCTCCTCTGTATCTCCTCTGAGAGATACAGGAGATACAGAGGCTCTACCATCTCCTCTGAGAGAGAGAGTTTCTCCTCTCTCTCTCTCTCTCTCTCTCTCTCTCTCTCTCTCTCTCTCTCTCTCTCTCTCTCTCTCTCTCTCTCTCTCTCTCTCTCTCTCTCTCTCTCTGTCTCTCCCTCCTCCCTTTCGCTAGCATCTCACACTGCCAATAGGCTACACTCTACCCGTTATCCCTCCCTGTTTTCCCTGTTCCGCGAGGAAGGAAGTGATTGGTTCTCCGTCTTCATCGGGCTCAGTCATAACTGATCAATGAAGATCAGGATGATCTGGTCGTCCAATCGCCTGTCTGCGTCTGCGCATATTTCTCTCTTATATCAAGAGTATCCTCCCAAGAGATTCAAGCAGACATGTCGCATACGAATATCGAATGAAGTTTCAATTGATGTAATGTGAGTTGTGACGCACGGTACACAACGGATCGCAAACGGCTCTGTTGCATAGTAGAACAAGAAGTAATATCGCGCTCACTGACAGTGATGCGTAAAATGTATTGCCAATTTGCGTGACCGCTTCAATGCGAAGTGAAGGCACGACAATGTTGACATTTGACGCTCGAGGGAGCAGCTGCAGAATAAGAATTCTTTGCTCAGTGTTCTGGGTCTGAATTCAACGACATTGGATGGGTGACTCGAGCTCCACCGAACAAGTTCCACCGTTCATCTGAGTTCTTCGGGTTTTATGGGATCAGGGGGAGCGTGACCATAATTGAATCTTTTTAAATCGTAGCTGACTCAATGTAAGGTGATCGGGTCCCGAAGAAAGTATACAGAGAAAGAAACACCACTCCTCGCTTGTCGTGGCAAGGGAAGACGCTTCTGATTGCATGGGACAAGTTTTGGTTTCAGCTGTTTTTTTTTTCGTTTGTTTTACTCCGTACCTCGCTACACCTCGGCATGCTTACTTGAACAGGCAATCAATTAGCTTAGAAATGTGCCATAAAAGATGCTCAATGTCGCATTCTCTTTGAAGTTGTAAATCACACGGTTCACTTTTGAGAATAGCAGGCGGTGCGTTTCCCTGGAATGTACATTTCCACTGAAAACGTGCCACCTTTTCTATTTTTTCTCATCGGAAGTGATCCGACCGACCAGCGACGCTTGGCTTCGGTCGGTGGAAACGGCAGAGATAAAAGAACGGGCGATTGTCAGCCCGGCCATTGGACTCCAAAGGCCGGCACGTCTCAAAGAGGCGAGGGGCCTTTTTATGAGTGTCGACAGCTCGAAGCGCCGTTTCAATTAAATCTGAACGAAACTGATCAGTGTCGCATCGACGGATATTGCATCTCAAATGCGTTGGACGCTGTGGCGCTTTTCGACGTCACAATTGTACAATGGTGCACTAGACAATCGATTAATATAAATTTGGATATCAAAATGTTCGGTGACGCCTATTAGGCGTTTCTAACAAACATTTACTGTTAACGCCAGACCCCTTGAGACCCTAATTTTTCGCGATTACTTTTAAATGCGTGAAGGAATTTCAACCAAGCTCAGGACATGGCCGTTTCAAGACAGGCCGAAACTTTTACAATTTAGATATTTTATCGCCATTTCAATATTTCAGGCACTTGTCATTGACTCGTAATGTTAAATTTCGAGCAAGATTTTCATCCGGTGTGTAGAGGCTATCACCAGTCAGTCTGTGATACGTTATGACGTCACAGCTAAGCCCCGCCTCTGTGGTCTTGGCCTGCGGCGGTTTCGGGCCGGCGCGCGGTCACTCTCGCTGTGGCGGGGAGCGGGGACGGGCGACGGTCGAGCGGTGCCGAAAGCCGGCGGAGTTGTGCGTAGCGTCTTGGCCGACAGTGCCCAGAGAGCGACATGATGACTAAGGAGTCATAAATGCTCAATGCGCATTGCTTCTACAATGCTGATATGTTCGCTGATATATATTTTTTTTTATAAGCTGCATATGACGGGCAGATGGCATATAACTGACATAAGGTTAGGAAATATTCACCTGTATTTAAAGCCTATGGCGTTGCAGATAATGCGATAATGGGATGTCGGATGTCACCAAGTAGCTGGCGATTTGTCATTGACATCGCTATGCAACCATCGAACAACGCAATAATAAGTTAATTGCCTGAGCTTCACATCATACGGCTCGCTCGTATTTCACACAGATACCCTACATCGAAAATCGTATTTGTTAGGAATCGTTAACGTTTGTTCGAAGCACGACTGAGTAGTAGGTTGAGGAGTGATGGTCCTCTTGGTCCTATATACAAGAGTCAACAAGAGCCTAACATTTACTTGACCGTCTGCTGCAATTGACTCATAGCACGTGAAGCGTCAGCGAAATTCATAGTCCTTCACAGATGGCAGGGGTGTCGTTTGTACAGAGGTCGCTGATGGGCACGGGTCAATGCCGCAGTCGTGGGCGGAGCCTAATGTCATATGACGTAGAAAGCCTCTATCCAGGATGGAAAAACAGTTAACATTACAAGTCAATGACAAGTGCCTGAAACATTGAAATGGCGATAAAATATCTAAATTGTAAAAGTTTCGGCCTGTCTTGAAACGGCCATGTCCTGAGCTTGGTTGAAATTCTTTCACGCATTTAGGGGAAGCGGGGGTAGCACCGCCATGTGGGAAACACCGCCATCCTCTCTATCGGCAAAACTCTGAATTGTAAATGTAAACACCCGCCATTTCGGTGTCCGAACGGAAACGGGACGCCGCGTGAGGTAGGTTTCGCTCAGATTTATTTGATTTTGAGATCGCAATTGCCCATTTTGTGAATTTCAAACCATCGTTGTAATCATTTGGCATGTTTGAGCAGCAAGTAAGTGGTCATTTCAAGTCAAAATGCCTTGATTTTTACGCTAAATTTGAGGGCATGAAGTGCTCTTTGTTGAGAAAGGAATTACAGAAGAATCGCGTCCCGGCTTGTTTTGCTGTCGGGGCGTTGTCGGTCCATGACTGTGAGTGGGGTAACACCGCCATGCTCGGCGGTGCTACCCCAAGGGGTGGCAAAATGGATAAAGCCGCAATGATGATTCACTCAGCTCGGAGAAGAGCTTTAGTTAGGCCGCAAACGTCGTCTGTTTTTTAACCTCACGTTTGACTTCACTGGATGTTTCGAAATAAACGTGAATTTGTCATGCTTTGTATGCATATTGTCCGCAACAAACAGTCTGATCTGTGACAAACTAACAACCAATTCTTGTGTGTCTTATATGAGTTTGAGTTACTATTTCAGACAGCAGTAACCCTTCCAAGGGTGGCTGTCACCGTAAGGCCGATCTGTGGATAACATCGCCATCAGTGGCGGTGCTACCCGCACATTTTTTGGAGGACGAAAAATGCAGGACTTGTTTTCGACGTCTGTAAAGTAGCGAAATTTTATAATGGAGCGCTGGAAACTATGCCAACATGTAGGAAAACATTCCTACTTTCACATGAATGCAAAAGAGCTTCGTTTTTACTACGCATATCAGCTCGGTGAGCAGAAATGCTTAAGGTGGCGGTGCTCCCCCCGCTTCCCCTAAAAGTAATCGCGAAAAATTAGGGTCTCAAGGGGTCTGGCGTTAACAGTAGTTGCTTAAAGAAAAAGTTAAGTGGCAACATGCTCTTTCATGATATATCATACGAAACATTCAATCATGCTTTCTTTCATATGACGTATGTAAGTATGTCACTTTAATTTGATAGAGTAAACCGCATCCGGGTTTGTTGTTGGGTTGCTGTCGATGTAAATATTTAAGCATGTAGCGTAGCCGCATCCTAACCTAACCCAATTGCTTGAAGCATTATCGAAGTAATCACTGCCGCTTGCCGTCTTCAACTCCCCAGTGACTATAAGTCGTGGCTATGTATGGCCTCTATACTTCCCAGCCTCCTCCCTCTCCCCCCCCCCCCGAGACGCTGACAGACAGGCACACAGCCACGTCCACGCAGAGTGCGTATCTCCGTTGGCTCGGTCTGCCGGGGAGGGGAAGGGGCGGGGGATGGATCGCTGCCAAATCAGACGCTCCCCCCCCCCCTCCTTCGGACACGCAGCTCGTAATGATGTGGGGGTGCGAGGGCTGCCGATAGACGAGAAGGGCCGACGTTGGCCGTCCATGGCAGGGTAACGAGAGATCGTCTGGGGAGGTGGTAGCTTCAGATGCCGCTTTGGTTGGTTTTTTGGTCTGCTCTGATAAAATGTTGAACTGTTTGTGCCAAAAGCTCTAAAGGGCGCTTAACCTGCCAGGAAATTACAATGATGCCTACAATGCTCAAGAAATATATGAGGTCTTGTGTCATATCCTCTGTCCGTATCTGTATCAAAATGCAGCAATACAAGTAGAAACTAGAAAGTATTTCATACAGCTACTTCCGATCTCAGGAATTCCATGAAAAGCATTAGCATGCCACCACCACTCTGTCTGTGAAACTCGCCATACATTTGATTCCTTGTCTTGGGTCAGTGCTGCCGAGAAGCTGCACAGTGCGATAAGGCCAGCCGTCATACCTTTCTGACATCGCTCTAATGTTCGCCTGTCCCACCTTTGACGCTAATGTGACCCTCACCTACGACGTATGGCGTCATTACGTCAACCATTGCGCTCAGTCGGCCGCGAGCCATAGCCACCAACTGCCATTGTTCCAGTTATTGGTGCCACTGCCAGGTCGTGGGCTTTCATGCTTTAGCGCTATCCGCACAGTGGTGATTACAACACTCAACACTCATGAACAGGCATCATTGTTGAATGAGACTGGACAGTGGTAAATGCTGATGACAAAACATCACAAAAGAGACACTTGATACCATTATCCAGGAGCCAGCACCCAGTAATCACCATATCGTCGAGGTAATTAACTGTGCCGTCTGACTGTTCACAGGTGTCTGCCCGAAGGGTACCAAGTACGTCTGTGAGTTGCGCAGCGGTGAGGCGCGCTACTGTCTGCAGGAGGTCTTCATCTGCGACGGAGTACGACACTGCAAAAACGGAGAGGACGAGGGCGTCGACCTCTGCAGTGAGTACATCAATCGCTCCACGTTCTCCGACGGCTTTCGCTTTTAAAAGCACTTAAATGTGTGTAAAAATCCGTGTGCTTTTTGTTGACCATTCCAGGATATTTCACTGAATGCTCGTACGAAGTATCGGCAAAATAACGTAACATGTCTATCCAGTGCACACTGACACTGCACACAAACTATTTCCGCTTCAGTGATACATGGCCCGTTTTTTTAACGAGTGGTGTCGCAGTGGTTCAGTTGAACTCATTATAAAAATAATATAAACATTTAACACCGATCGTTGGGAACACCTGCGCGGATTTATACTCATTTGTAGCTAGGTTAAGTTTTGATTACCTTGTCTATTCTTCTTTCATCAGCGTTTATAATTGAACGCAACAACATATCAGTGTACTGTGATGAATGCACAAAATGTAATAAATTGCCTGCATCCCTGACAATATGTTGCTGCTTTGGTGTAGTTTTATCACAATTTTACGACTGTCGGTACGTCTTGAAGGCAATTCTGCTGAGGCCCCACGGCGCGTAAATGACTCTGTTTGGCTGTTTCAGAGAGGGGGAAGATAGCTACAACCATATACGATCCCAGATTGTACGGAAACGCCTCGAAGCTCTTCGGCGATCGTGACTCCTGCCGTAAGTTTTGTTTATGAAAAGGGGAATATGTAACTGATGTCAACAGAGTGCGTTAAAGAAGAAAACATAAGTATGAGACAATCTGACAAACTTCCACCTTAGATACAATTCATGATTGGGTTTTAATGGCACCCTAAGTACTGGGGCATTCCACGATAGATCGACCAAAGCCGTACACCCTCATATTTTATTTTTTGCTTAAAATTGGTCTAATGGGTTGTGATGGGCGGGGAAGCCAGCTGTGCCAAGGATTTTTTTCTTCGAACAACGGTTTCCGAGATATAGCCTCAGGCAATTCCTGGAGGTCACGCTGCAATCCTATGTTTGGCGGCTTATAACTCAGAAATTATTGGTTTTCTATGGTAAAAACTTTAAATGGTTCAACTCGCAATCAACCAACAAACGTTTTGGCTATCTCGGATTTTCGATTTTGAAAATTTTGATCACGTGACATCTTGACCTTTTTTCGAAGAGTGACCTTGATATTTTCCCAACTGAAAGTCGCAATTATGTCTGATGACGATTAAAGCCTTATCAATTGTCATTCATATGCGACAATAAAAAATTGGCTTTTGGCCTGCATTGACCTGAGATCAGGTCATTTTTGTGACCTGTCCTTTATAAGTCAATGGCAGAAATATCGGCTACCACCGAAACGCATCTGACCGGTTCAAATACTTTTGAATCATGTTGAGTTAGGCTATATTTGATGGCACTGGTGCAGCTTTGTATCAGTGACCCGCTGAAAGGTCATCCGAGGCCACGCGTTGAACACACAATAATTTTCCGTTTTTGGCTGTACCTTTTGCTCTAATAAAGAAAGAGACGTAGAGTAGGCACCAATGCGTTTGCTTTCGCCTAGCGCCAGTTCGTTTTGAATTTCAATACCGATGACCTAAGGTCAGGTCAATTTCTTGACCACCCCATTATAAGTCAATTGGGGAAAAATCAGCTCCATTATTTTTACAGTAAAACGCGTCGGAATTGCCTAATATACCATGAGTGACTTCATATACGACTAACTTTGACTACCTTGAGACCTTTTTTGCTCTTGGTCAACTGTGGCGTTGCTCTTGGGTCATGTGACGTCATTATGTAAAGGTCACCAAATGTTTTTTGCTAATAACTCCTTACAGGTTTGAGATACAGCCGCGCGGATAGGCTCATTGTGTTCAGCTCGTCAAGGCCCATCGAATGATATATATGATGACCTTAAGGTCACGTGACCTAAGGTCAACTTTTGACCTTGACCTTTCGAGGTCAACATACACATGTTTCGATGCGGATCGACGAGAAGATCACGATGGTGCTATTAGTTTGTTACTAGCTGTGATACTTTGAAAGTTATTCGAGAAAAACTTAATATAGGGGAGAGCGGGGCAATGGCGGACAGTGGGTAATGCCGGCCACCCATCTCTTGTGAGTACTTTGTCCATCACTAATCAGCTGATGTTGTTTACATTTCAGTTGAGCGCCATTCTAGCACGTGGTGCAAGTTTGTCACGGTAGCTCCATTATTTTCATTTTTATAGCGTTAAATGTGTTTTTCGTATCTGATTTTTAATTTTTGTTGCATCTATTTGCTGACTGTGAAATGTGTTAACCCTAGAACGCCTAGGGGGGGGGTTGTATCAACCCCCCCCTGAGGTTTTTTCGAAGTGCACGCTAAACGGCTTGTCGTAGCGGGCTGAAATTTTCAATACCCACTGGGGCAACCTTTGCGCATCTTTTGCCGAAAAAAAATTGATCGGGTCATGTCAGGTCACGGAGTTATGACGTCATAAGAGGTACAGCCTCCGGCCGGATTTTCACAAACTGAGTGCCAACGCCCGAGGTTTCCTGCCGGTGGTACGAACATCGGTTGATGGATCGTGATGAAACTTCCCATGCATGTTGGGGCAAGTATTGGCTATCATATGGCATAAGAAATTTGACCGGGTCAGGTCAGGTCACGGAGCTATGACGTCACAAGAGGAACAGCGTCCGGTACTATTTTTGAAAAGCGCCCGAACCACTATTTTGCTAATTCTTGTCACCTCAATGGGAATATGCAGCAATATTAGCTTCTATAGGGAGGAAATGGACCTCCCAAATCCAAAAATACAATCAGATTTCAAAAATTTAAATTTTGATTTTTCGAATTTCTGCCGCCGACTGTGACCTTGCCGACTTCCGGCGCTCCCAACGCGCCATTTTTAGAGCTAGGGAAACGAAATACATACCAAACGATAGAGAATTGATCAAGGAACACAATAGTGAAGGTTTCAAGTCGATATCTCCCACCGTTTTGCCGCAATCGCCGCCGAAAGTTGAAAAAAGTCTATTTTTCCGAAAATTTGACCTTTGACCGGTCAAAAGTAGGTCAAATGTTGACCTAGGACCAAAAAATATACCACCAATCGCGAGATCTCGTTGAGAGCAATCCGTTGGTTTTTTCCGCTAAGCTCTACGACCTTCCGTTTCGAAACGCCAGGGGGGGGGGTCGTAACAACCCCCCCCCTGGTCGTTCGTGTTATGAGAAATGGCCTGGTCGTGCGAGGGTTAACGCATTTTCAGAAGTGCTGCTTTGCAATGACCTTCAATTAAGCCTTTCTTAGGCGACTGCTGGATGTGAGGGGTTTGCGACACAATGCCTTTGACTGCTGCCTGCTTTCTTAAAATAAAGCTGACCTCGGGGTAATACCGGACACGTGTCCGGAATGACCCCACGCGGTTTTGTTTGCGACTTCTGTCGTTAAAGCTCAACGTTTCGGGTTGCTGTGTTTACGGCTGTGTTAGTTTGCTTGCTGTTTACGGTTGTGTTAGTTTGCTGCTCTGTTGGCGCCGCGCTGTTGTGTTGCAGCGAGTGCAGTGTTGTGTTGCAGTGCAATGCACTGTTAACTGCTGAGTACAGTTGTCGTTTCTTAATTCTCACTTAAATTTCCATCGAAAGAACGGTTTGAGGATGAATACCAGTGACGATATTTCGACTTTTTGTGCTATTGCACTTAGTGGCCGGCATTACCCCTCGCTTTTTTGCACCTCCATTTTTCACCACATTTTCGCGTAGGCTCTGAATCTGTCATCAGTGATCTGAGATACTAAAACTGGGTGTTATCTGAAAGCCTATTCCTTTGGCTACAACCACAGTCAAAATCACCATAAAATAGCTTCAAACAGCTAAGCTATTGAGCAAAATGCTTATGGTGTCGCCATTGCCCCACTCTCCCCTATATATGTAGTGCCGCCATTTCGACTTTCTTTTTACCTCTGTGACGTCATCTTTGACCTGAACTGAAAATGACCTGAGTAAAAATTGTAGACCTTATCCATGTGTACCCTGTGCCGTTTACCGCTTGTCGCTATCTTGATTTGTTCTCGAGATGTCGCTGTCGCTCCCGCTCGTAATAATGGGAAGGTCATAAAAATTACCTGACCTGAGGTCAACGCAGGCCGAAAGCCACTTTTTTATTATCGCATATGAATGACAACTGATAAGGCTTTAATCGTCATCAGACAAAATTGCGACTTTCAGTTGGAAAAATATCTAGGTCACTCTTCGAAAAAAGGTCAAGATGTCACGTGATCAAAATTTTCAAAAATCGAAAACCCGAGATAGCCAAAACGTTTGTTGGTTGATTGCGAGTTGAACCATTTAAAGTTTTTACCATAGAAAACCAATAATTTCTGAGTTATAAGCCGCCAAACATAGGGTTGCAGCGTGACCTCCAGGAATTGCCTGAGGCTATTTCTCGGAAACCGTTGTTCGAAGAAAAAAATCATTGCCACAGCTGGGTTCCCCGCCTATCACAACCCATTAGACCAATTTTAAGCAAAAAATAAAGTATGAGGGTGTAGATTTTATTTATTTTTGGTCGATCTATCGTGGAATGCCCCTACTAGTCGATTCCTTAGTACATAGTTTTCATCTGTACTACAGGTGCTGCCGAGAGGTACCGATACAGGTTACCTGTGCCCAAATTTCTTACCAGTCATTTGCTCCATGTGCATCAGAACTGGAGAACTACAATCAGCCGGTGTGTAACTGTGTCTACAACACTCGCCTGGAGTGTGACGACAGACAACTGACGCGGATACCGGGCAACGTCAGTCCAAACGTCACGCGCATGTAAGTACGTACGTGACGTATGCTGCCCCGGGAGAGTGTCAATCGAACCCAAGGCGATATATGTAAAGGGTCGAACCGGCTATACTCTGGTCTTTTCCACGCGATGTTTTCAAACTTCAGCCCCCACGTCACGCCCATTGATGTTCTTGGTTACCATCAGCTACAAACAGCGTCAAGCCTGACTCGGACGTCTGCTGTCCTGTAAGATCACATCAGTCCCAACATCAGACCAATACGAGTTATTCCGTCCCGCTGCATACCGTCCCGCTTCAAATCCTCGGCAGTAAAATCCGCCGACGGTGTAGGATGCCATGAGCCTCACCCCTTATATTTCCTCTGTTGATAAATTGCTGTTGATAAACAATTTTCAGCTATCATACGACCAATGTTGAGCATCTCTAAGCCGTTTCATTGGATCAAATTATCATAGTACTCATACTGATTCCATATACCTACAGTGATGCACGTTCGATGGCGCACAATGCTTATCGATTCATAATCAGTATAGTCAGTATAGTCGGAAGACAGCACAAACCGGCGTTATTACGCATGCAAAATGTCATTGCCCCATTTGCATAGTAAACGACGATGTAATCACATTCCCAGTACCCCACGGTCCGAGTTGATCCATTTTCCGGTATCTGGACAGGCTGAAGTCCAGTCCAGTTTGATCGGGTGCTGAAGATCATGCATGATGCATGTGGCATTAGACTGTCATTATGCATGGTGTGTGCAGTGTGCATTGTCTGCAGAGCCAGCTGATAGCTGTTGGCAATAGTGCCCACTCTATCTCATACTTGCTTGTCTAATGAAAGGAGACGGAGCATCATGAACTTTATGTGCAATATTATCTAACATATAAGCGCGGTTTATTGCAGATAGCAGTTTTCAATTAAGACCGGGAGGCCTCCATGTAAGATATTTCATAGTAATGACTTTGTGTTCATTGACGTTAAAATCAAGTTTTTAGCCCTTCTTGTAAAGCAAGTATTTACTGGTTTATTGATATCTTAGTGAAGTCATTAAAACAGCAAGCCTTTTATTATACTTGACGTCATTTTCGTTGCATTGAGCGTGTTTGTACTCTTTAAAAACCAACAATAGCCCACACAATTAGGTATGTGTCTGTAATAATTACTTTTACAAAGCACACTTATTATTGCTTCTGATATCGAGCATTCCTCTTTTTTTTTTTTTTTTGATTAACGCTGGCGAAAATTAAGTTCGAACATAATGGTATGTTGATCAAACATCAAATTGAGGAAACGCAGCAGTTGGTCCATCGGGAAAAACACTTCATTCAACGACAAAGAAAAATATATATTAGGCAGTCAACTTTGCCGAAAAGTTACGGGCAACTGAGTTTCATAACTCCAGAAGTAGAATTCTGGAACCACTGGAATCTAAATGAGGTCTAGATGGGCTGCTAATTTTCCTGACCTCCAGGCGAAATGGAAGCTGTTCAGGGGCATGCTTTGAAGAAGTACACCGTTCTAATCATGGGATGCTCATAGTTTCAGTTCTTTGCTAAGTGCTCCACATATAAAACAATGCTTGTTTACTGCTCAGTGCTCATATCTATTGTTATATATATGACATACAATTAGAAAAATCCGTTGGTGATGAATAAATATGTACTTAGTGATTGGGAATCCAAAGTTATTGTTCAAATGCTTATATATGTAGGTATCGAACAAAGGCCCGATTCGAAAAAAGAATACCCAAATTCATTTGGGCCATCCATGTGGTAGGTATTTCTGCTACCAAGAGTGAGGAAAGGGACTAGATCCGGTTGATTCGGTCTCCCGTCTTTCCACGCCCGTCCGGCGGAACCCTGTCAAACACGGTCCGTGGCTCAAACATCCAGCACGGGCCGGGCATTTCCAAACACCTCCCCTCCAGCGCTCAGGCGGATACTAGAGCGCCTGTCTACACTCTGAGGTCAGCAATAGAGCTTCTATTTAGACACCCCAACCGGTCAGCGTCACTGGTCAGGTGTAACACACTTCAGGCACGCGGCGACGAGCTCCGGTATGAACCGCGCTTTAGGGCGATCCAGTTAGAGTGGGGTGTAACACGTGCTACTACCGGGAGGCCGCGGGCTGAGGGCGGGTTCACAGGGTGGCGTCAGGGTATGTGTTTACTGGAGCTGCGGGCTGTGAGGTCGGACTAATCCGGGCTCGCATACCGACCGTTTTAGATCACAGGTGCTTTTGGATGATGCAAAGGTAGCGAAGAGCATGGTGGGCAAACCTTTAAACTTTCAGGCTTTCGATATGGCTGAAGGATTAAATCATAATTACAGTTAATTACGTACGTGTGTAATTATGCTGTGTTTGGTTGAATTCTGTCAGAAGTTAACCCGCATTTGTTCATTCGAGATAGAGGTGAGAAAACTGCACTCGTAGCTCCCTTAGCGCAGCAAATTGTTCATGCATGTAGGTATGCAATGTGCATTGGAAAGGATAGCAAGTCAAGTGCCGTTGCAACATATGTTTTAGGCCGGGTATGAGAGCCACTTTAGGTCCGCACCTGATAGTGCTGATGTCATTTAGGTCGGAAGGGATTTAATTAAAGTCGAAACAAGGTCATCGTTCTTTGCTAGTCGGGATATTCCTCCTTTTTATCACACCGCACTGGTGCAATGCTTCCCTTGCACGGTTCCAAGAGGCCTCAGAGGTGCTTTCCGTGTAGTTGCCAGCTGATGACATCGTTTTTGTACTTGGAGCTGAAGTATGCAAGCTGTCCTCAACACTTTAGCTTGCTAGGTGATGCCACAACTGGAAATCTACATATTTAAGTGCTGCCGCTAATATCGTGTCTCATTCATATGATGAATACACGTTGCTCGTTTCAACAAAGCGAATCGATGACAAGTTTACGTTTTTTTTTTTACATTCTTTGAGAAAACTCTGTTTTTAATGATACTTATATCTTAACTTCGTTTGTAGGCAAAATATAAATTCAACACTTCAGATGTGCTAGATGTGCATTGTGCAATAAAATAGCTACCGATTCCTGGATCTGGCATGGTCAGCTAGACTCATGTGCGGCAGTGGGGCAGTCACGTGCCCCGTACTTTGGCACCCATAAGGACGCTTTGCCTACGGCATGCGGAATGAAAGCTAAATGGCATCATCGCAGCTCAATAGCGTATAGATAGCTGATACCAGATATGAATTCTGATGTGATGATGAACATAGCCGGCTAAGCCGAAATTAAGCACAGGAAAATGGCCACAATGACGCTTGATTGAAAACTCAGCAACTACACATATAGTTATTTGACAGAGCTTTGTCTATGTGATTGCTGATGAATGCTAGACAATCCCAAGAAAATTTGCCTTTTATCCTCTGGCGTTGGAATAAAATTACATTACATGTAGGCAATTATCCGCATTCAAGCTCCAAATGCTATTACATCAAATGCGAATAGCGATATTAGACCTCCATATTTAATTATCGATCTATAGTTGCTGGCTCAGGATAGCAATGCACACACAAGAAAAGAAATCCTGTAGGTATATCCTATTACACATATACATATATCCTATTACACAATATACATATCAGTAAAAGGCTCCAAGGCTCCATTTTGATAGCAGATGTACCATTTTCACAAGTAGGCAATGGGCGTTATAAAGCCATGGGTATGCTGCATGCTAGAATATTACTTGATATATTTAAAGCTATCAACGCTCTTCCTCCAACAAATAGAAACGAATACAACTTAACACACGTACGTACACAAAGGGAATCTTCTGAAGATAAATGAAGCCATCCGACAATGAGTTATTCTGGATCATAGATAACATGAACTACCTGGATTGGACACTCGTTTTTGGCGCGAAAAATAAGAGGCCACTTTGGCCTCTTATTTTTAATGACGGATTTTTAATAAGTGTTTTAAGAGGCTGATATCTCAGCAACCGCTGGGCCGATTCGCCTGCGGTCTTTTTTGTTGGGTAGCTCCATCCTTTTTGCCCCGCAATTCACTTATCGTGGTGCGTTCATGGGTGACCGTCGTGGCACGTGGCACGTGAAAAGTTGGGGTGTTCAAGTCGTTCTGCTGGAGTAACTGTTTTGAGAGGCTTAATCTCAGTAACCACTGGGGCGATTGACTTGCGGTAACTTTTGTAGAGTAGCTGTATCCCTTCTAACAAACATTGGATACTCGTGATGCACGTGAGTGACCCCCGCTGCACGTGCGAAGTGCAAAAAACAGAAGAGGCGTTAAATTTGTTCCCATTTCAGTAACTCAGCAACTACTGGGGCGACTTCGCTGAAACTTGGCATGCATGTAGGCACCCACAGGGCAATGCCCGCCGTCAAAGACATCCGTATGTCATGGTTGGGGTGCTATTGCACGTGCGGCGCACGTGCAGGAGTCGCTTCCAGATCTCGAGAACGGCTGGACCGATTGCGCTCAAATTTGGTACACGATTAGAGACCGGCGAGAAGGGTGCCATGCAAAAGTCAGCTGGGACCCATATTGCACGTGCGCACGTGCAGGGTGCCGCTTCCAGATCTCGAGAACGGCTGGGCCGATTGCGCTCAAATTTGGCACCTCGCAAGAGACCAGTAAGTAGAATGCCGTGCACCGGGGAGGTTGTAGCTCTGCGCGTGCTCACGTGCTCACGTGCACACCCCTCTGTCATATCTCAGAAACGGACTGACCGATTGCAATGAAATTTGGTGTGTGATTGGATGCTGAATGTGTATGAGTTTTTCTAAGTCGATGAAGGTGAGGTAATGTACGTGCGCACGTGCAGGGGTCGCCTCCAGATCTCGAGAACGGCTGGACCGATTGCGCTCAAATTTGTCCCACGACTAGAGACCGGCGAGAAGAGTGCCTTACCAAAGTCAGTTGGGACCCATATTGCACGTGCGCACGTGCAAGGTGCCGCTCCCACATCTGAAGAACGGCTGTGTCGATTGCGATCATATTTGGCACATCGCAAGAGACCAGTTGGTAGGGTGTCGTGCACCGAAGAGCCTGTAGCTCTGCGCGTGCTCACGTGCGCACGTGCACACCCATCTGTCATATCTCAGGAACGGACAGACCGATTACAATGAAATTTGGTGTGTGATTGGATGCTGACCGTGTATGAGTTTTTCTAAGTCGCGAAGGTGTGCTTATGCACGTGCGCACGTGCACGAGCACACCCAACATTAACAGCTTAAAAACTGGAAGGCCGATTTCGATCAAATTTGCCGTGCGATTAGGGGATAAGACAACAAATTGCATTGACTGTGTGCATCAGAATAAGTGTGAATATGCACAACCCAATTTTTAGAGCTGACAAAACGAGCACGCTGGTGGTGATCAGATTCGGTTCATAATCGATAGCGTAGCTCGCTCAGGCTGGGTAGTACGGTCAGGTCAGGTATATACCTGACCTGACTGAAATCCCCAGTCTGAGCGAGCTACGCTATCGATTATGACCCGAATCTGATCACCACCAGCCTCTGCCCGTTTTTCAGCTCTAAAAATGGATTGTGCACCTTCATATGTGCATACTCGCACCCATTCTGATGCACACAGTCAATGCATTTGTTACCTTATCCCTTAATCGCACGGCAAATTTGATCGAAATCGGCCTTCAGCTTGTTAATGTTGGTGTGTGCACTTGCGCACATGCATATTCAGTGCTGGAGCATACAATAAATGCACTTTTTTATTTCCCAATCGCACACCAGCTTTTACTGAGATCGGCTAGTCCGTTTTTAGCTGTAAATATGGGGTGTGCGGTGTGCACGCGCGCACTTGCTTTAGCACAACTTCGTCGACTTAGAAAAACTCATACACGGTCAGCACCCATTCACACACAAAATTTCATTGTACTCGGTCAGTCCATTCCTAAGATATGACAGATGGGTGTGCACGTGCGCACGTGAGCACGCGCAGAGATACAGGCTCCTCGGTGCACGGCACCCTACCAACTGGTCTCTTGCGGTGTCCCAAATATGATCGCAATCGATACAGCCGTTCTTCAGATGTGGGAGCGGCACCTTGCACGTGCGCACGTGCAATATGGGTCCTGACTGACTTTCGCAAGGCACCCTTCTCGCCGGTCTCTAATCGTGTGACAAATTTGAGCGCAATCGGTCCAGCCGTTCTCGAGATCTGGAGGCGACCCCTGCACGTGCGCACGTGCATTACCTCACCTTCATCGACTCAGAAAAACTCGTACACATCCAGCATCCAATCACACACTAAATTTCATTGCAATCAGTCACTCCGTTTCTGAGATATGACAGAGGGGTGTGCACGTGAGCACGTGAGCACGCGCAGAGCTACAACCTACCCGGTGCACGGCACTCTACTTACTGGTCTCTTGCGAGGTGCCAAATTTGGGCGCAATCGGCCCAGCCGTTCTCGAGATCTGGAAGCGGCACCCTGCACGTGCGCACGTGCAATATGGGTCCCAACTGACTTTTGCACGGCACCCTTCTCACCGGTCTCTAATCGTGTACCAAATTTGAGTGCAATCGGTCCTGCCGTTCTCGAGATCTGGAAGCGACCCCTGCACGTACGCACGTGCAATAGCACCCCAACCATGACATACGGATATGCATTGCCCGGTGGGTGCCTACATGCATGCCAAGTGTCAGCGAAATCGCCCCAGTAGTTGCTGAGTTACTGAAATGGGAACAAATATAACACCTCTTCTGTTTTTTGCACTTCGCACGTGCAGCGGGGGTCACTCACGTTCATCATGAGTATCCAATGTTTGTTAGAAGAGATACAGCTACTCTACAAAAGTTACCGCAAGTCAATCGCCCCAGTGGTTACTTAGCTATAGGCCTCTCAAAATAGTTACTCCAGCAGAACGACTTGGAACACCCCAACTTCTCACGTGCCACGTGCCACGACGGTCACCTGAATGCACTACGATAAGTGAACTGCGGGGCAGAAGGGATGGAGCTACCCAACAAAAAAGACCGCAGGCGAATCGGCCCAGCGGTTGCTGAGATCAGCCTCTCAAAATACTGATTAAAAATACGTCATTAAAAATAAGAGGCCAAAGTGGCCTCTTATTTTTCGCGCCAAAAACGAGTGTCCAATCCAGGTAGTTCATGTTATCTATGTCTGGATGAATGATGGATCGCAATTCTGACTGCTGATGCTTTGGTTCATTTCAGGTACTTGCATCGAAACCGGATCGTCCTCCACAAGGGTGATCTGGACAAATACAAGAAACTAACGATGATGTAAGTGCCAGATAATACCGGCTCACCATTGGAAAAAGCATTATGTAAATGTATCAACAATGTTGAGACAAATGATTGATAAGTTGTGACTTCTAAAGTGATAATAATCGAAACGTGAAAACTGGGTATTAGGTATGTTAGGTATGTTGCATTAAAAATGTATGGAAAAGACAAAACAATTTTGCACTCCCTTGAAACCAAGAACTACCTTAACAATTGTTTTACATCGGCAATGTGCAGCAACCCAATGAGTATCAAACATCTAATTCATTGACCTTTTATTCCATAGAAACCTGAATGACAATGGCATCGAAGATATTCCGGAGGGTCTTTTTGCAAACCAAGACAGTCTTTTCAAGCTGTAAGTATGGCGCCGTTCACTAATTGGAGAGAGAGAGAGAGAGAGAGAGAGGAGAGGAGAGAGAGAGAGAGAGAGAGAGAGAGAGAGAGAGAGAGAGAGAGAGAGGAGAGAGAGAGGGGAGGAGAGAGGGAGAGAGAGAGAGAGAGAGATTTGGCAAGTTAGCTGTTTTCCCCACCAGTCAGATTGTTTTAGTAACCCAATACACTGAAATGCTATAACCTGACTTTTAGGAGTTGTTTTGTTCAGTTGCATGAGTATGCATTTATAGGAACATCGCTTTCACTGGTTGTTAATATAATCAAATAACTTTATTTTCATGCCAAGTCCGCACCCAACTTGGTCTGTGTGACATCCCGTTGCCTCCGTCTGCCCTGTTCAGATTGCTGCGAAGGAACCGGCTGACTCGTCTGCCGGAGATGGCGTTCTCTGGCGCCGGCTCGTCTCTGACGCAGCTGCTGATGGACCAGAACCTGCTGACCCACATGCCGCCCATCGGACACCTCACTCAGCTGCACTTCCTGTGAGTTGCAGCGAGCAGAAACTCGCCAGATAGCTCGGAAGAGTTAATACCCTGGGGCGATTCACAGGTGGGAGGAGGCTAAAGATAACAGTTGTCAGACAATTTGCTATCGCCAATATAGCGATAACTGTAGTCTTTTCGTACGTCCCTGGCCAGTGGCCATACCGTGCAGAGTGCCAACAATTTGGGGCGCAATCAGGCAAAATGCGTTACTATTACTAGCCTTTCCTGTAGTCGCAATTTGCTGCCCTAATCGGGTGACGCAAGCCAATAAAGTAGTCGCGCAATGCGGCTCTTTGGCTTGGGAGATGTTTTTCCTGATACCTGATTGTTTTTTTTTTACTATTGCCGTAGAAACAGCCAGACCTACTGAGTCCCTTCGTTTCGCGTGTGTGCGCGCGTGTGTGTGCGCGTGTGCATTTGTTTATATTGTATGTAGTAGTCTATGCCAAAACGTATCCAGTAACTATACACGGCTGCATTTACTTTTCCAGAAATATGAGCTACAACAGACTAACTCTAGAAAATTATGAGTTCCCAGAGTGCAAGATACAGAAACTGTAAGTACATGTTCCACTTAATTGCATCATTTAATTATTCCGTTTCACTTATAAGGTTTTATCGCTATAGTTTTGTGAACGACAGACATCCGTGCACGGACGTCGAATCTATAAAAAAGGAATCATGATTCCTTTTATAAAAAATATCCATTCATTAAAATGTCGCATGTATGTATTTTTTTTTTTTTTGAAGTGGAATAATCACTTCGTCAATAACAATACTTATTAGGCTGTCAACCAGTTCAGGGTTATTTATCCCATTTGTAGACGACGAATGAAACCACTTTGCACTCATTGGCGAGTTTCAGCTCCATTGAACAATACGAACTTCCCTCAGGCATCTTGACGATAATCAGATTCGGCACATCACCAACAAAACCTTTCGGAAACTGCTGCATCTGAAGACGCTGTGAGTACGATTTCAAGAATAAAAATGTGTTTCACATAGATCGTTCAAATAAGCATCATTTGTTTTCGTTTCAGTGTCAGGTTGGGAAGGAGCAGTGGAGCTCAATTTTGAAATGTTTAACCCTCGCCCCGTTTGGGGGGGCCATTTTGGCCCCCCCTGTGGGTTTTCCTGAATAGCAAGAAAACGGCGGCGCGCAGCGCCGCCAAATTTTCAGTACCTTCCCGGGCATCAATTTGACACCTCACACCAAATTTCAAGTCCTAGGTCACCTTAGGTCAGGAGTTATTGAGGTCAAACTGAGGTTATGTTCGAGCAAAAATGAGCAAAAAACATGCAATCTTGAAACGCTCACCAAATCTACAGTTATCAAGCAATTTCAAAGTTCTTTATGGTCTAGTAGACAAAAAGCGGCGCTACAACTGCTATCTCGGATTTTCAAAATTTTGGTTTTTGACCAAAAAAAAATCAAAAAATTGATTTTTTAGAAAACTTTGAAAAAATCCAAATTTTTCCGAATTTGGAAAAAACCGGAATATATGTGATAGTCCCAGCGCTCTTCTAAATGCATACCAAATTCAGATCGATATCTCGTTTTTTGGCCAAGTTATAGCGAAAAAAACTTTCAAAAATGATGACGTCAAATTTTTAACTCAATTTTTAGCGATTCTAGACCACGTACGGCAAACAAAGACCACCATTGAACTCCCCGTGACGAGCTGCATCGATTCGATACCCATTTTATGCAAAAATATTAACTTTGAAATTTGACCTAATTTGACCTGACCTTGACCTGACCTTGACCTGACCTTGACCAAAACGTGATCTAAGCTGGCCCAAAGGCTGCCTGACCCATATAATCGCATTTGTCATGTAAAGGACCATAAAACATGTATCACACGACACTTTCATATTGTGACCCCCCGTGACCTGACTGTGACCTGACCTGGTATCAGTGACCTCAAATGCAAAATATGTGTTGAAGAACATTTCCCCATCGATGATTTTCAATGAAATGCATTTTACTCGATTTTACAACGCATTTCTTGAAGTGCCTGTAAACGGTGAAAATTGGACCTTTGACCTGACCTGTGACGTCATCGGTTTGACCTAGGTCAAAAAATTGGGTACAAGGTAGTTCCCCGTTGGGGCTATCCAACGCCGTTTACCGCTTGTCGCTATGTTGCGTGGTTCTCGAGATCTTAGGGGGGGGGCCCAAAACCCCCCCCTCCAACCGGGCGCTTTGCTCGGCAGAGCCAACGGGGCGCGGGTTAATGTTATCATGAAACCTACTGCTCTAGCAAATCTATGAAAAATCTTTAATGCTCGTCTCGCGAAACTCCATTGTGCATATTCCTACTAAAATAGTCGTTGGTGAGTCAAGAAGCTCCATTGATTTCACTTCCAAAAACAAGCTATCCATTTAATTGCCTCTCTCACAAATAGCTTTTCACATTCAGTGCTACACTCGATGTCGATAACACCAGCACACAGCATACAGGCCGGTTGACATAGGATCATCTAACATCTCGAGGCGATTTCATTTTTCAAATGGGCTCGTTTCCGTTTGGGCAGGT